>NW_026265464.1:0-10946 GCF_025860055.1 Xyrauchen texanus | reverse complement strand
ATTAGCAAAATGTTTTGCACAAAAAACAGTCATCATTTTGTAAACATGATCATTCTACCCTGATTCTGACATCTTTTTATAAACACTCAGTTTTTGGGCTGCTTCTCCTTTAAGACTTGACAGTAAAGGCCCACTGTTGTGATTGGTTTCAACAAATGCTCTTTTTGCAGTGAGGAAGAAGTTTTGAGCTCTGTTATTGTACAATGACCTCTTGTATGTCAAAAGATCGGGGAAAAGTTGATTCCTTAATGACATTACCCCTTTTTGGCAAGTTAGTTTAATCGGCTACCATCTTGGTAACTGCCCCAGGCAGCTATTTACTATGTAGACGATAGGAATACAAGTACAGCTACTTTTAGGCTGACATCTCAAAAACAGTTTGATTAATAATAGAATCACAGGCCACTTTATTAGGTACACCTGTACATCTACTTATTCATGTGATTATCTATCCAGCCAATCGTGTGGCAGCAGTGTAATGTATAAAAATATGCAGATACAGGTCAGGAGCTTCAGTTAATGTTCACATTGACCATCAGAATGGGGAAAAAATGTGATCTCAATGATTTAGACCATGGCACAATCGTTGGTGCCAGACAGGCTGGTTTGAGTATTTCTGTAAGTGCTGATCTCCTGGGATGTTCACACACAACAGTCTCTAGAGTGTATAGAGAACAGTGAGAAAAACTAAAAAACAACCAGAGAGCGGCAGTTCTGTGGACAAAAACGCTTTGTTGATGAGCGAGGTCAACGGAGAATGACCATACTGGTAGCCGGTCTCTAAATTTTATATATTTAAATTTATATACAGTATGTAAAATATGTAAAAAATAAATGTATACTTTTTTCCATAAAAAAAAGACTAATTATTGTCCCACATGAACATGATAATGTATATCATGGTAAATGTATTGCTGGAATGGTGTAGAGTACACTACTAAGAACCATGGTATGGTAACCTGATGCTAAATATGTATTTAAATTAATAGGGTGTAATACGTCCATATATATATATATATATATATATATATATATATTAGGGCTGTCAATGGATTAAAATTTGTAATCTAATTAATTACATGGTGTCCCAGTTAATTCATTGCGGTTAATCGCATACACAAATATTTGCTGAGAAAGCCCTCAGTATAACAATAATTCAATATATAAAGATTATACATATTTATATCAATATATAATTATATATAGTTATCTTTAAATATTTAAAAATGATATATATATATATAAGCCCTGCGATGGACTGGCGACCTGTCCAGGGTGTCCCCCGCCTTTCGCCCAATGTTAGCTGGGATAGGCTCCAGCCCCCCGCGACCCTGTACACAGGATAAGCGTTTGACGATGGATGGATGGATGGATATATATATATAATAAAAAATATTCAGATAATTAAAATGCATTACATTCTTTACAAAACGAGACAATACAAAAAGCAGCTTTAGAATACAATGTATTGTTTACTACCATATTATTGATCATAAGTCAATCATTATTATACAGTTCTCAGCAATCCATTTCACAAGTGAATTTGTCAATCAGTTGGAGATTTATTATGAGGGTTTGTTTAAGGACCCGTCAATCTACACCTGCGTCAAACACGCTTGTGTAGCGTCTCGGGTGCGTCGCATCATAAACATAAAAAGTTTAGTTCACTGTTTCAAGTTAAATATAGTTTAATACTCAATCTTTAAACACATCTAGAGATCCCTTAGTTCGCATTTGCACTCCTTCAAGTGTTTTGAACGCAAGAATGTAACGCATGTTTGTGTTGTTCTTCCTACTGAAGTTTTTTCTTCACTGTATAAACTGTGCATTGCTCATACAGCTGAAATTTCACTTACTGCTTTCTGGAGTAAACAGGTGGTACTACAAGCTTGCATTTCTCAGGAATCTTCCTTATTATGGTACAATTAATTGCGTAAATTTTTTAAATTTTTGTGTGGGCACCTCGTGCCACCCCCGGCAAGATGCCGCCTTGGGCAGCTTCCCATGTCGCACATGCCAAAATCTGCCCCTGAATATACAGTAGCTAATGCTAATATTTGACCCAGTGCCTGATAAATCACACTTCTGTTGTTGCTTGTAGATTCTGAAAAATGTGTCAGTTGTCCTATTCAGCCTATGTCTTGCTAATATATTAATACATGTGTGCTGTAATGGTAATGTTAATACATTTTAGTTTGGATTTAAAGGACATTAAAAGTAGACATTTTCCTTCCATTTTTAAATTACAATAACAACAACACTATCAACATCAACAACAACAACAACAATAATAATAATAATAATAATAACAATAATACTTCTACTACTGCTACTATTACCACCACTAATACTACTACTACTACTACTACTAATAATAATACTTCTACTACTACTACTACTACTACTACTACCACTAATAATACTACTACTACTACTACCACTAATACTACTACTACTACTACTACTACAACTACTACTACTATTACTACTACTAATAATAATAATACTTCTACTACTACTTCTACTACTACTACTAATAATAATACTTCTACTACCACTAATACTACTACTTCTACTACTAATAATACTAATAATACTACTTCTACTACTAATAATAATAATAATTCTACTACCACTAATAATACTACTACTACTACTACCACTAATACTACTACTACTACTACTTCTACCGCTACTACTACTACTAATAATAATAATTCTACTACCACTAATACTACTACTACTACTACTACTACTACTACAACTACTACTACTACTACTGCTACTAATACTACTACTACTACAACTACTACTACTACTACTAATAATAATAATACTTCTACTACAACTAATGCTACTACTTCTACTACTAATAATACTAATAATACTACTTCTACTACTACTACTACTAATAATAATAATAATACTTCTACTAATAATAATAATACTTCTACTACTAATACTACTACTACCACTAATACTACTACTACTACTACCACTAATACTACTACTACTACTACTACTACTACTAATAATAATATATACTTCTACTACCACTAATACTACTACTACTACTACCACTACTACTACTACTACTATTACCACCACTAATACTAATAATACTTCTACTACTACTACTACTACTACTACCACTAATAATACTACTACTACTACTACCACTAATACTACTACTACTACTACTACAACTACTACTACTATTACTATTACTACTGCTAATAATAATCACTTCTACTACTACTCTACTACTACTACTACTAATAATAATACTCTACTACCACTAATACTACTACTTCTACTACTAATAATACTAATAATACTACTTCTACTACTAATAATAATAATAATTCTACTACCACTAATAATACTACTACTACTACTACCACTAATACTACTACTACTACTACTTCTACCGCTACTACTACTACTACTACTACTAATAATAATAATTCTACTACCACTAATACTACTACTACTACTACTACTACTACAACTACTACTACTACTACTGCTACTAATACTACTACTACTACAACTACTACTACTACTACTACTACTACTAATAATAATAATAATACTTCTACTACAACTAATGCTACTACTTCTACTACTAATAATACTAATAATACTACTTCTACTACTACTACTACTAATAATAATAATAATACTTCTACTAATAATAATAATACTTCTACTACTAATACTACTACTACCACTAATACTACTACTACCACTAATACTACTACTACTACTACTACTACTACTACTACTACTACTAATAATAATAATAATACTTCTACTACCACTAATACTACTACTACTACTACCACTACTACTACTACTACATCTAATAATAATAATAATACTTCGACTACCACTAATACTACTACTACAACTACTACCACCACTAATACTACTACTACTTCTACTACTACTACTACTACTACTAATAATAATACTTCTACTACAACTAATGCTACTACTTCTACTACTAATAATACTAATAATACTACTTACTACTACTACTACTACTAATAATAATAATACTCTACTAATAATAATAATACTTCTACTACTAATACTACTACTACCACTAATCTACTACTACTACTACTACTCACTAATACTACTACTACTACTACTACTACTAATAATAATAATAATAATACTTCTACTACCACTAATACTACTACTACTACTACCACTACTACTACATCTAATAATAATAATAATACTTTGACTACCACTATTACTACTACTACAACTACTACCACCACTAATACTACTACTACTACTACTACTAATAATAATAATAATAATAATACTTCTACTACCACTAATAATACTACTACTACCACTAATACTACTACTACTACTACTACTACTACTACTACTACTACTACGAATAATAATAATACTTCTACTACCACTAATACTACTACTACTACTCCCACTACTACTCCTACTACTACTACTACTACTACTACTACTAATAATAATAATGCAGTTTAGCATAATATAGTATTTTTCTTCTTCTTCCTCAAACTGAAAGTGCTCAGGGCAAAAATGTGACTGAAAGGGACAAAAGATGCCACAGAAATTCTAATACATTGTACCAAAATACCACTGCAGTGAATTCTGCCTTTTATAATTTGTGCCATCTGATGTATTTCTTAAAATTGTTAAAACTTAAAAGTATTATTAAGATGTATACATTTAGTAGAAAAACATTTTTAACATTAAAAGAATGAAACAAAATGTATTGTTTTGTGATAGAAAAAAGGCCTCATGAAGCAAAAAAAAAAAAAAAAAAGCCTCCTGAAAACCAACTACAGAAGGCAAATATTTTCTCTTAATAAAAAGTTAACTTTTGACACTGTGTTAACACAGCACATCTATAAATCATTGAGGGAGAGTATAATAATGTTTCTTATAGTGATTCTGAGACCCTCATGCCTCTAGGGGTCTTGGGAGCTCCCCATTTCACATCTAAACTCATTTATGTATCCATGTCCATGTCTCGATCCTTTAGGTTTGTAAAAATGTAACAGCATCAGTAGCTGGTCCTTGTGAACCTGATGTCTCTGCTGGTTATCAGTCAGTCAAGAGGGGGAGGGTGTGCCATGTGTGAGCATGTGTGTTTAATGTATGTGGTGGCTGATGCATGATGGATCACTCTTGTGTCACTGCATTAGTCTTCTGCCATCATCTCTTCCAGCAGTTGTCCATGACAATCCAGCACCGAATTAGATGATCAACAAGGCCACAGATGGACATGGCACACACACACACACACACACACACACACACACACACACACACACACACACACACACACACACACACGCACACACTCACGTGATGTGATCTCTAAAATTGATTGGCGTAAGTGTAGCCTTTGGGTGTTTGAGTACCATCAAAACCATGTGGCAGATTCATGCGAGACATCTATTTCTCAAACTTTAGCTGTATCAGTATGGGCTGAAATATGTGCCACCAGAAACTGAATTTGAACCATTTATATTTGAATTTGAATGGCTAAACTTGAATAATTGCATTGAAAAACTGAATTTGAATCACATAATTTGAAATTGTATTGTTTAATTAAAATTTAATTTATTCAAAAACTGAATCTGAATTGTATCATTTGAAATTGAATTTATTCGCTTTGGAACTGAAGTCCAATAAAATTTGATCCTCACTGAAAATTAAACTCTCTATATATTTTCACATTCAATTCTCACAATTCAGATTCAGTTCTCAAATTCAATTTCAAGTTACTGAGACAGACATCCGGGTAGTTGGAGGATGAAGGAAGAGCAATCGAGCGCAGATCGATAGATAGCGTTCATAGGTTGGTTTCACGTGACGTCACGCTGCTGCATCGCGAGGCCAGCGCAATTCAAATGGAGGGCAGGAAGTGAAATAGCTGAGGATCTGCCGTCTGGCAAAATGCCAATGTTTTGTGTAGTTTACTGGCTGCTCCAATCGTTCTAATCGAGAAAAGGGAAAGGGTTTTTATAGAGTACCGAAGATTGTCACTCATAAAGGTGAGAAATGTAAAAGCTCACAGAACAACGCGTAAAAAGTTGATTTTTAACGTACGTCTGTGGTCGGGAGGAGCAGAGTCTGTTAATGCCCGTGTCTGCAGCGACCACTTCGTCGGAGGTATGTTAGCAGCCAACGTGTTTTTTGTGTCTGTGTTTGTATAGCATTAGGTTGTCATTAAATGCTCATTTACTTAGTAATGCTTATTAAGTTACCGGTAGTCTAATATGGACTTGATTGGGGCTTTTTAGGTTGCCCTAAGCTTGTCTAATCTTTCGGAGTCTATTGTCCCATTGGAGTAAGGAGGAGGAGAGGGATAATAATCAGTCAGTCCAGTACCTGAGCCCTCACACATGTAGTGTCCAATACCTGATCCCTGCTTCTTGGCTCTGATGATGATAAGTAAGAGGACATGGAGTAGTAGTACCTGAGCCCCAACACATATCAGTCTGTTAATATGTTTTCAACAAGTGTAATACTTTTATCCACTAGTCCAATTGTACTGGCTATATGTATTATATGTAATGAAATGGATTCTAATCTGTTATTGCACACCATGTTCTTGTTATTATAACAATTGTTGAAAAATCTAATCTTGTAAATAAACCACCATGTATAATTCTGTCTTCTCAATGGCATTTAATCTTTTCATTTAAATTATACAACAGCCAGAACTCACAAAGACCACACTCATAACAATAGTCAAAATGTAATCTTGTCTCATACAACTCGTATTGATATAACAGCAATATCACACAGCCCACTTTCAAGAGTGCCTGGATCCTTTCATTACATTACACATGTGAGTTTGTAACTTGCTGTCCCAGTATTTCTGGAAGTATACCTTTTCTAAAAAAGCCTAACATCATCCTAAAGTTCAAGATCGGGCAAAATCCTTTCAACAAAAATGTCATTGTGGTTCCACACAACAAAATCACAGTACTCAGCGTCTACAATGTGAAGCTGTCCCTGAACTTGGTAGTAGTAGTCATGAGTCCGGTCCAGCATGACATTATCCCCATCATTGATGAGGCAGAAGCCCTTTTCCCCAGCACACAAGCGCAGATTGGCTTCATCTTGGTGAGAGTGTGGACACTAAAATCACAGAGAGAAGGACACGTGAACAATAGATTAACAAATATATTTTCTGCCTTTTTGCTCAGTTTAGGACTTGAGACACGACTCAGTCTCGAGATTTAGGGACTTTACTACAACAGAGACTGTAATATTACCTTAATCTTGCAGATGTCAGTTCCGTGACAGTCACAAGCAACAATCCCATCAGGGAGGACCCCATGTATGGCCACTTGGGGTTCAGCCAGAGACCACTGTCCATACAGGAGAAGCCTGCATGCTCCCGACCCATCAGCTTCTCATAGACTCCTCTGGCTTGTGCTTCATGTTTGCATCCATAACTGTACACAGTACACATGCAAAACATGAAAAGGAAATGATTACTTAGTATTGGATGTGTAGAGCCAGTTCAGTGATTTAAATGCCATTTCCCTAACCCCTATACTTAGTTCTACTCCTGCATAACCATAGTCTTACAATCCTATAACTAATAACTAACGTGCACCAAAGCAATGTGTTACTATACATTTCATTTAATATTCCACCAGTAAGATACATTTACTTAATAGACAAGCTTCTTTTTATCCAAATTATACCCTCTGTTGTCAGTGTTTCTTTTTCTGGACATAAACACTGTTTACACGAGGCCTTACCTCTGCCTTACCCTAATTCAAACCCTAAATACCTTGTAGCGGCTGTGGTGAACCTATATGCTTCTGGGTAGCATATGGCCTTGATCAAGCTCTTGGATGGTTGCTGGGGGTTGGTCTTAATAGCTTGTTTCAGCTTGGAAGCAGTTATGCGTCCAGCTCTTTGCCTAAACCAAATCCTGCTTGCACTCTGACTTCGAGTTGCCCACTCTACAGCCTGGACCTGGGACATGATGAGCTCTTCTAGCTGGAATACCTGGCATAGCTCTCCAAGCTCTTTGGGGGGTAGCTGCAGAGTCTCTGGTGTTCTGTATTCAAGAACAGTTTTAGGAAGCATACTAGATTTGGGGATGAATTCTTTGTAGTAAGGCTCCCTAGCCATCAGTGCTGCACTCCTTGGACAGTTTTTGCTTAAAGTCTCAAAAAAACTAGCATATGTTTCTGACCCTCTCTTCACTCTTGGGCATGAAAGTGATTTCCCAACCTGGTTTTCAGTTGTCCTGCCATCAATAGAACGGTCAAGCTTTTTTTTTTTGGCTTTAGCAGAGGAGAAGTCGATCAGAGCTACTGGAGCAGCAGGAATCTGAAAATAAGTTAACACATAGAAGATCATTAAGTCCACATTTCTGTGGTCCATAACCATAACATATCTATATGCAGTATAAATCTGCGTTTATCCTATGGCTGTGAGCAAAACAGGTAAGGCTATCATCACAGGATTGAGATGCCAAACTGTGTTTATGTGGGTCTTTGCTGTCTTAGCTTCTCTTTGTCCAACAGGGAAATTGTGACTGACCACATTGTCACAAGCTACACATGTTAAGGCAGAATATAGAATAGAAATAATTTAATAATCCCCAACATTAGGTATGATGGAATATAATGAAAATCCCCTAAAAGAAGATGAAATGTAGGCTAGATGAAGACAAGCAATCTGCCTGATTAAGTAACCAAAGGGGCACAATATAAACATTAATTTAACATCATAATTTAGCCTACAGTTACAGTGTCCAAAAAATACAGTGTCACCTTACCTTTTTTACATGTGATGGCATCAGCCACTTGCACTGCTCTGTTGTGCAGGAAGCTGTATCGCTTTCTTCGAAGTGTAAATGTGCTATTTTTTGTGTTCTAGTCAAACGGAATTAACTAACTTATGCATTCAATTCAAATGAATAGGGCTAGTGCTATGGTGTAATTGCCCTGAAGTTTATGGCCTTACATTATGCTAGCACCTGCCAAACACAGCGACACATAACTTACACGCTTACTACTCTCTCTCTCTCTCCCTCTCAGTAAGCAGTAACGTTACTCTGACAATGACAACCACGAGGAGAAGTTATCGGAAAAAAATCACACTGAAGACATGACCAGTCTACTTGGCGGCGGCTAACACTAGCTACGTTTGCAACAACATTTTCACCGGAGGAAGAGGCAAACGCTTAGAAATAATAAACACCAGGCAAAAATGTTGTTACAAGAGCTAGTAGGCTACCATAAAAGCGTGGGATTATAGCTACTGTTTTGCAACGTCGGGAGAAAGATTTAATTTCCCTGTTTCTACAAAATAGCTATAACATTAACAACAGTTAAACAAAAGATCGTTAGATCGTAAAAAAAAATTCATTACCGTGATTTGTCCCAGCCGAATCCATGGTGGTGGTGGTCACGCAAGTCAGGCAAGCACTTCTTCTTTGTTTCATGGCGGGTAACGTACTGTGCTCCAAAACATTGGTGCTGATTGGCCCAAGAGGAGTCCTGTGCGCCAATGAACGCTATCTATCGATCTGCGCCGATTGCTCTTCCTTCATCCTCCAACTACCCGGATGTCTGTCTCAGTAACTTGAAATTGAATTTGAGAACTGAATCTGAATTGTGAGAAGTGAATGTGAAGATATATAGAGAGTTTAATTTTCAGTGAGGATCAAATTTTAATGGACTTCAGTTCCAAACGAATAAATTCAATTTCAAATGATACAATTCAGATTCAGTTTTTGAATAAATTCAATTTAAATTAAACAATACAATTTCAAATTATGTGATTCAAATTCAGTTTTTCAATGCAATTATTCAAGTTTAGCCATTCAAATTCAAATATAAATGGTTCAAATTCAGTTTCTGGTGGCACATATTTCAGCCCATATATCTGGGCCTTCCACAACTCTGTCTGTCCTTGTTTTAGCCAGTTGTCCTTTGTCTTTGAAGACTGTAGTGTACACCTTTATATGAAAACTAAACTTTGGCAATTTCAAACATTGTATAGCCTTCTTTCCTTAAAACAATGATTGACAATGATGTGTAATGTAGTTACAGTTAGGTAAGAAAAGGGGACAGTCCATAAACATTAAAACACACACCATTTCAAGGGTACATTAAAGCCACAAGATGTAAATATTATTTGAGTTAACATGATTTTAGTGTTATAAAAGCAGGTTTTTACTGGTGCTTGGGCAACCGTTAAATTACAGTAAAATACCTTCAACTGTAGTTACCAGAAATTTGTCAGTAAAAAATATGGTGACCATGTTTACATCTTCAGGATGATGTAATTTTAATGCCTGTTCATTTTATGGTTCACAACCATTTATATTACTAACCTTCTAAAACTATAAATGGTTACATTTCACTTTTCAACTCTGTACACTTGCTGGCGGGTCAAAAAGTGGGCTTATAAAAAGTTTTTTCTCAAAATGGTCAAGTCTCCGAAAACATAAGGTATTATGTGGGTTATTGTTTGAAAGTTTAGAATCTGTACTTTTCATAGATTTTCTTCACTTCTGCATTTATGTTACATAAAATAACAAAATAAGCACTGAAAACATTTTCACCAGCAAATCAGCGTCACCTAGAGGTCATGTGATAGAAACAGTAATAGGAAAATAACGCTCTTTCAAATAGCACTTAAATAGACAAATCATATAACAAATGACTGCTCTTATTTTCACGTAAAGCTGACTGTACAGTTTATTTTATTGCCCTAAAACCACAGTTTGAAAGATTTTCAAAAGAATCACAAAGTGAAATATGATATTTGTAAGAAATAAAAAACAAACCTCTTTTTTATGTGCCGATCACTGCTGCTTTAAGCCCCAAATAGCTAAAAATATTTGCTTTTACCTTATGCAGTTTTCAAAAAATTCAAAATGTTTCACTTGT
>NW_026265463.1:0-10956 GCF_025860055.1 Xyrauchen texanus | reverse complement strand
GCGCTTGTATTTAGGCTTGAGCGCGTCTTCGGTGAGTTCTCGCCTTTTTGTTTGGTGCTGCATGCTGCGGTGACCGCTCCGAGCGTGTCTTCTGTGAACTCTCGCCTGCTTTATTTCGTGCCGCCTGCTACTGTGACCGTTTTGAGCGGACAACTGTTTGATGCTGCGACCCATTGTGTCCCACTACTAACGTGGTTTTGGTTTCCTCCGGATGGCTGTTGTGCGAGTGTCTGTGCCCTTCAGGTGCGTTATGACAGGTTTTAATTGATTGTTGTTAAAGTGTAGCAACTGGTAAAGTCGCCTGCATTGTTTTTTTAGTTTGAGATTTGACGTGTGAATGATGACTGTGGTGAACCATAAAAAGGATGTCCTTTTGGGTATCTGAATCTGCAGCTACGGTAGGTCACCATCTAACTTTTGTTAAAATATATATGTAGATCTAGATTGACTTAATCATTTTTGTGAATTTCAGGAGAACTACAGTTTGTGCAGTGTCACAGCTCCGGATGGCTGTTGTGCGAGTGTCTGTGCCCTTCAGGTGCGTTATGACAGGTTTTAATTGATTGTTGTTAAAGTGTAGCAACTGGTAAAGTCGCCTGCATTGTTTTTTTAGTTTGAGATTTGACGTGTGAATGATGACTGTGGTGAACCATAAAAAGGATGTCCTTTTGGGTATCTGAATCTGCAGCTACGGTAGGTCACCATCTAACTTTTGTTAAAATATATATGTAGATCTAGATTGACTTAATCATTTTTGTGAATTTCAGGAGAACTACAGTTTGTGCAGTGTCACAGCTGTTTTGTTATAGGTTGTTTTGATACTGCTGTGCTCAAATTACACCTTCATATTCTCTGCAGTGCTTACACGCAGACATGGGGACTTGTGACTTGGTGACTTGGACTCGAGTCGACTCGAGTCGCTATTTTTATGACTTGTGACTTGACTTGACAAAAAATAAAATACTTGAGACTTGACTTGGAAGTTAAAGACTCGGGACTTGACTTGACTTGAGACACGAAGACTTGAATGACTTGAGTGTTAATCACATCATGTTTTCAGTTTGAATATAAATATATAAATTATTTAAAAAAAAAAAAAAGTTGATCCAGCTGGAGCGCAGGCTGAGAATAGTTTTGTCATGACTGGATCACGACACTATAGGCTATCATCAGCCATGCCCTCTCGTACCTTACGCACACCACGCCCACTTAGATCAGATAACACATCAACATGTCAGCCGGAGGGGTAACGTTACCGAGGGACATCGCTTTCGGCTTCAAAAATTATTATCAAGATGGCAAAAGACGAACAGCGCTTTGCAAGACATGCAACGTTAAGATCGCGGACAGCCAGACGACAACCTCCAATTTCGTCCGCCATTTGAAAAGCCATTCTGCCCAGTAAGTGCTTGTCAATTTGTTAATTTTATCTGGTTAGTTGGTAGTTAGCTAATGTAATAACAGCAGGGTTCCCACGGGTCCTTGAAATCCTTGAAAGTTTGTGAATCTGAAAAATAAAATTCAAGGCCCTGGAAAGTTCTTGAAAATAAACATACATAGATACAGGTCCTTGAAAGTGCTTGAATTTATTTTGTGCAAGAAGTTTTCTGGAAAAAAAAAATCTGTCCATTAATTTTTTATTTCGCCAACACTTCGTGGCTTATGCTGCATACTAGCCTGCTTGATTTACGTTAGTTACGCGCATTTACGTTAAGTGTTTCCCGCGCAAGGTACTTTGTTTTGTACGTTGCCATGACGTTCACGCGCGCTCACAGACATTGCAAAAATAGGCTTATGGATATACTCTGTGTGTGAGTGAGTGTGTGCGTGAGTGAGTGTGTGCGTGAGAGTGAGTGAGTGTGTGTGTGTGTGAGCGCGAGTGTGTGAGTGAGTGAGTGTGTGTGTGAGTGTGTGAGAGAGTGTGTGGGTGTGTGTGTGTGTGTGAGAGAGAGGAGAAATGTAACAAAGTTTAATGTATGTAACTGAGAGAGAGAGAGGTGTTCAGAGAGGAGTCTGTTGGATGTTAAGCTGTTATTTGTTTTATGGACTCAATGTTGAAAATTTAAAACATTTCAAACACTGTTGGCAGAAGTGAAAAATAAATAATTTTATGAAGTTACAATTTTGTTTGATTCCATGATGTATTTTACAGAACATGAGTATTGTAATTTACTGACAGTTACTTATATCTTGTCTTTTCACTTTATTATGATCAGATTCTGCAGGTAAAATTACAATAATAAGGTGACTTGACTTGGATTTGACTTGACATAGCCTGTGACTTGACTTGGACTTGACTTGACATAGCCTGTGACTTGACTTGACTTGCCCAAGAAAAAAATACTTGGGACTTACTTGAGACTTGAAGGTTAAGACTTGAGACTTACTTGAGACTTGCACATGTGTGACTTCGTCCCATCTCTGCTTACACGCACTTCCTCATTGGATGCTTTGCTTATTTAAGGTTTTGTTATAGGTTGTTTTTCTTCTGCTTTCTTTGTATAATTGTTTTTTTGGTAACTATCATATTTGTAAATTGATTATTTTATTCATTAAGCATCTTGATTTGTGTATTTCATTGATTTGTGCACCTCCTAAATAGAGGCCGCATCTGTCTTTCTGTGAATTTTGTATTTGATTTTTTGAGGCTTGTCGCCTTTCTGTGTCCGGATTTTTATTATAAAGTATAATAAACTTTTTTTGTACTTTGCATAAATACCCGTGTCTCCATGTCTTCCTGACTCTAGTGGGGAACCTGTGTGTGGATAATATTCTCTGGGTGAAATTCCCAGGGTGGCGTAGTCTAGATTAAAATAGTGTTCTTTGTCCTTGTGGTTGCCACACTAAGAAACTTACACAGTCTCCATCATGGTTTCCACCTGCATCTATAGAGCTGCATCTGAATCATTTCTCCAATTTTTCAAAAACAAAACTGACAATAACAATCTGCAGCCACTTTAACCCTTCTGAGGCTACTTTTTCATATCCACCCACTCACCAGACTTACTACTTTTTCCCATACCACCCCATCTTATTTTGCTGAGTTGATGAATAAATCACACTTTTCAACATGCCAACTTGACCCTGCACCAACTTCTCTCCATAAATGTTCTCTTCATGCTATCACTTTTCTTATCTCTCACCTGATTAATACATTACTTGATTCTGGGATTGTTCCATTAGCTTTAAAAATAGCTGCTGTCTCCCCTATGCTCAAGAATCCTAGTGCTGACCCATGTCTATTGGAGAATTATAGGCCAAGTTCCAACATTCCATTTGTGGCCAATATCCTTGAGCGTATTTGCTTCCCAAATTCAGAAACCCCTGAAGTCTAACAATCCTTTTGAGCCCTTTCAGTCAGGATTTCGCCCACTACACAGCACGGAAAAGGCTCTATTAAGGGTAATAAATTAACTTCTCATTACTGCAGACACAGGTTCACTCAACATTCTTCTTCTACTCGATCTTAGCTCAGCTTTTGACACCATCTCCCATAAAATCCTTCTTACTTATCTTTTAGCTATCTTGGGCACTGCTTATCATTAAGTTGGCTTGTGAGAGCCAACTTACTGAAATCCTACTTAAACTTATTAAGTTGGCTTGTGAAAGCCAACTTACTGAAATCCTACTTAAACTTATTATTATTCCGCTTATTCTTCTTAGCGGTGAAATTTCTATATCTAACTCCTCCTAGAGCTTTAACTCCACATACTCCAAACTCGGCTCAGACACTCAAACTGTTCTGACTCGAGTTGCTATATCTTTTCTAACTGATCGGACTTACGGTTTTCCTAAAAATGACGATCAAACTCGGAAAAAACTCCCATTGACTTAACATTGCGGAATGTTCAGAAATTTAAATCCCAACTGACATTTTCACACACACAGACAAAAAGGGCCTGTCAGCCCTGCATCTCTCCTCTCTCTCTCCCTCAGAGGATTTATTTATCAAGCAGCCAAAAAGTAATGACCTAAAATCTTCATAGCCACACGCTAAAACATGCTAAAAACATGCTAGCATCATGCTAACACATGCTAGCATTGACTAGCGAAGTGTTAAAACAAGCTAAAAATGTGCTAGCATCATGCTAAAATCGCCTAGCGAAGTGCTAAAACATGCTAAAAACGTGCTAGCATCATGCTAACACAAGCTAGCATCGCCTAGCGAAGGGCTAAATCATGCTAAAAACGTGCTAGCATCGCCTAGCGAAGTGCTAAAAAATGCTAAAAACATGCTAGCATCATGTTAACACATGCTAGCATCGCCTAGCGAAGTGCTAAAACATGCTAAAAACGTGCTAGCATCATGCTAACACATGCTAGCATCGCCTAGCAAAGTGCTAAAACATGCTAAAAATGTGTCTATCTATCCATCTATCTATCTATCTATCTAGCAACTAATTTAAACTTTAAACTAATTTAAACTATAAACTACTTTAAACTTCAAACTACTTTAAACTATAAACTACTTTAAACTATAAACTACTTTAAACTAATTTAAACTAATATAAAATTCAAACTTCTTTAAACTTCAAACTACTTTAAACTATAAACTACTTTAAACTAATTTAAACTAATATAAACTTCAAACTACTTTAAAATATAAACTACTTTAAACTATAAACTACTTTAAACTAATTTAAACTAATTTAAACTTTAAACTAATTTAAACTATAAACTACTTTAAACTTCAAACTACTTTAAACTATAAGCTACTTTAAAATAATTTTAACTAATATAAACTTCAAACTACTTTAAACTATAAACTACTTTAAAATAGAAACTACTTGAAACTAATTTAAACTAATTTAAACTTCAAACTACTTTAAACTTCTTCAAACTTTCTGGTCCAAACTTTCACAAGCCAACTTAAAGTTTGTACTCAAACTTTTTAATCTAGTTGGTTAGTATCCTATTTAAAAGGTAGGCAGCAGTTTGTCTCAATACAGAATTACATATAATCAATTGCTTCTGTTTTAGGAGTCCCACAAGGGTCAGGGCCGGGCCCCCTTCTTTTTGTAATTTATATCCTTCCACTTGGCGAAATTATAAGAAAACATGGCCTTAGTTTCCACTGTTATGTGGATGACTCCCAGATTTATGTTAGTTATAGCTCATCAACACCATTCCCACCACCCTCATTATCTGCATGCCTCCATGATTTAAGACAATGGTTGGATGCTAACTTCTTGAGGCTCAATGCAGAGAAGACTTTTGATAATGGGCCCCAAATCATTGGTATCACACTGTTCAGACCTTACCTTGGATGTTGACGGTACTGTCATTAAGCCCTTTCTCATTGTACGTAACCTCGGGGTGATTTTTTTTCTACATCACCCACCTTCGAGGCTCATGTTAATAACATTATCATTTTTTAATTTATGCAATATTGCCCATCTCCGACCAGTAATCAATACGAACAATGCAGAAACACTAGTCCATGCGTTCATCTCCTCTAGATTGGATTATTGTTAACTCACTCTTCTATGGTTTACCCTAAATCACCTACAATACATCCAAAATTCTGCAGCTAGGGTTCTTACTTCTAGTAAAATTCTGCAACAGCTCCATTGGCTACCAATTGCATATCGCATTCATTATAAGATATTGTTGATAACTTTCAAGGCTCTTGACACAAGAGCTCTCACACTCCGGTGAGTTACTTCACCCTTATATTCCCACTTGCACTCAAATTTCCTGTTTTTCCTGAAGTTCAGGTTGTCTTCAATGGGAGGCAGGTCATTTATGACTGTTGCTCCTCGGCTTTGGAACGCTCTCCCACAACCCCTTCAGGAACTCACCACCTTCTCCTCCTCTAAATTACATCTGAGATCTCATCTCTTCACTCAGTGTTATCTCTCGGCTGCTTGTTTGGAATGTATGTTATCAATCCATTTGCTATTTCATGTATTTGTTCTCATGTAAAGCATCCTTGGGCACTGCTCCATTTTGAACCATTTGATATTGAACTCAAATCTTTTGATATTTATCTTTGAATTGATTCTGATTACCTGTGTTATCTGAAACAGATCAATACCTTTGAATACTAAATTTGGTTTGGTTTAAACTGAACAAAATATTATTATGCATTGTTATTATACTTTCAGGGTATACTTACAGTGATATACATTGTATGTCAATGTTGCTCGAGCTTTTGTTTTATTTGATGTAATTTACTTAGTTTTTTAATGGTTTTTGGGTATTTTCTTTTCTTTTATTTCTGAGATACTACATATCTAAAGAACAAGGCCTAATAACAAAAAGGAAAATACCGTCTCCTGTTGTCTCTCAGTAATTGCCACCACCTCTCTTCCTGAAACTGGATGTCTTCTGATTTGTTTTCTGATCCAGAATTGAGAGTAACAAAACCAGTTACATAGACGCTGCTCTCGACTTGCTCTCGCTGTACTTTGAAAGGGGTGCTACTATACACAACACACACTGTACACACATATACATGTAAAAGTGTACGTTTTATTTTATATTCCATTTACAACCATTTTAATCACATTTAAGCTTTTTTTTTTTAAAAGTGGGGATACCCATAAATTTAAAAAGTACAAATATTCTTTTCTTTAATGTCATGAACTTTAATAATAATAATAATAACTAGAAAAAGTTCGTCGAGACAAACTTTAAGTTGGCTTGTGAAAGTTTGGACCAGAAAGTTTGAAGTTTAAAGTAGTTTGAAGTTTAAATTAGTTTATAGTTTAAATTAGTTTAAAGTTTAAATTAGTCTAAAGTTTAAATTAGTTTGAATTTTAAAGTAGTTTGAAGTTTAAAGTAGTTTATAGTTTAAATTAGTTTAAAGTTTAAATTAGTCTAAAGTTTAAATTAGTTTGAATTTTAAAGTAGTTTGAAGTTTAAAGTAGTTTATAGTTTAAATTAGTTTAAAGTTTAAATTAGTCTAAAGTTTAAATTAGTTTGAATTTTAAAGTAGTTTGAAGTTTAAAGTAGTTTATAGTTTAAATTAGTTTAAAGTTTAAATTAGTCTAAAGTTTAAATTAGTTTGAATTTTAAAGTAGTTTGAAGTTTAAATTAGTTTATAGTTTAAATTAAAGTTTAAATTAGTCTAAAGTTTAAATGAGTTTAAAGTTTAAATTAGTTTAAAGTTTAAAGTAGTTTGTAGTTTAAAGTAGTTAAAAGTTTAACTTAGTTGCTAGATAGATAGATAGATAGATAGATAGATAGATAGATAGACACTCAGATAGATAGATAGAGAGATAGATAGATATTTACCCTCAGATAGATAGATAGATATAGATAGATAGATATTTACCCTCAGATAGATAGATAGATAGATATTGACCCTCAAATAGATAGATAGATAGATAGATAGATAGATAGATAGATAGATAGATATTGACCCTCAAATAGATAGATAGATAGATATTGACCCTCAGATAGATAGATAGATAGATAGACAGACAGATAGATGCTAGCACGTTTTTAGCATTTTTTAGTACTTCGCTAGGTGATGCTAGCATGTGTTAGCATGATGCTAGCACGTTTTTAGCATGATTTAACACTTCGCTAGGCGATGCTAACATGTGTTAGCATGATGCTACGTTGTTTTTAGCATGTTTTGGCACTCCGCTAGGCGATGCTAGCATGTGTTAACATGATGCTAGCACGTTTTTAGCATTTTTTAGCACTTCGCTAGGCGATGCTAGCATGTGTTAGCATGATGCTAGCACGTTTTTAGCATGTTTTAGCACTTCGCTAGGCGATGCTAGCATGTGTTAGCATGATGCTAGCACGTTTTTAGCATGTTTTAGCACTTCGCTAGGCGATGCTAGCATGTGTTAGCATGATGTTAGCACGTTTTTAGCATGTTTTAAGACTTCGCTAGGCGATGCTAGCATGTGTTAACGTGATGCTAGCACGCTTTTAGCATTTTTAGCACTTCGCTAGGCGATGCTAGCATGACGCTTTTAGCATGTTTTAACACTTCGGCTAGGCGATGCTTAGCATGTGTTAAGCATGATGCTTAAGACGTTTTTAGCATGTTTTAAGCACTTCGCTAGGCGATGCTAGCATGTGTTAACATGATGCTAGCACGTTTTTAGCATGTTTTAGCACTTCGCTAGGCGATTTTAGCATGATGCTAGCACATTTTTAGCTTGTTTTAACACTTCGCTAGTCAATGCTAGCATGTGTTAGCATGATGCTAGCATGTTTTTAGCATGTTTTAGCGTGTGGCTATGAAGATTTTAGGTCATTACTTTTTGGCTGCTTGATAAATAAATCCTCTGAGGGAGAGAGAGAGGGAGAGATGCAGGGCTGACAGGCCCTTTTTGTCTGTGTGTGTGAAAATGTCAGTTGGGATTTAAATTTCTGAACATTCCGCAATGTTAAGTCAATGGGAGTTTTTTCCGAGTTTGATCGTCATTTTTAGGAAAACCGTAAGTCCGATCAGTTAGAAAAGATATAGCAACTCGAGTCAGAACAGTTTGAGTGTCTGAGCCGAGTTTGGAGTATGTGGAGTTAAAGCTCTAGGAGGAGTTAGATATAGAAATTTCACCGCTAAGAAGAATAAGAATCGGAATAATAAGTTTAAAGTTTAAAGTAGTTTGTAGTTTAAAGTAGTTAAAAGTTTAACTTAGTTGCTAGATAGATAGATAGATAGATAGATAGACAGACACTCAGATAGATAGATAGAGAGATAGATAGATATTTACCCTCAGATAGATAGATAGATATAGATAGATAGATATTTACCCTCAGATAGATAGATAGATAGATATTGACCCTCAAATAGATAGATAGATAGATAGATAGATAGATAGATAGATAGATATTGACCCTCAAATAGATAGATAGATAGATATTGACCCTCAGATAGATAGATAGATAGATAGACAGACAGATAGATGCTAGCACGTTTTTAGCATTTTTTAGTACTTCGCTAGGTGATGCTAGCATGTGTTAGCATGATGCTAGCACGTTTTAGCATGATTTAACACTTGCTAGGCGATGCTAACATGTGTTAGCATGATGCTACGCTGTTTTTAGCATGTTTTAGCACTCGGCTAGGCGATGCTAGCATGTGTTAACATGATGCTAAGCACGCTTTTAGCATTTTTAGCGCTCGCTAGGCGATGCTAGCATGTGTTAGCATGATGCTAGCACGTTTTTAGCATGTTTTAGCACTTCGCTAGGCGATGCTAGCATGTGTTAGCATGATGCTAGCGACGTTTTTAGCATGTTTTAGCACTTCGCTAGGCGATGCTAGCATGTGTTAAGCATGATGTTAAGCACGCTTTTAGCATGTTTTAAGACTTCGCTAGGCGATGCTAGCATGTGTTAACGTGATGCTAGCACGCTTTTAGCATTTTTAGCACTTCGCTAGGCGATGCTAAGCATGTGTTAAGCATGATGCTAGCACGTTTTTAGCATGTTTTAACACTTCGCTAGGCGATGCTTAGCATGTGTTAGCATGATGCTAGCACGCTTTTAGCATTTTTTAGCACTTCGCTAGGCGTCATGCTAGCACGCTTTTAGCATGTTTTAACACTTCGCTAGGCGATGCTAGCATGTGTTAGCATGATGCTAGCACGTTTTTAGCATGTTTTAGCACTTCGCTAGGCGATGCTAGCATGTGTTAACATGATGCTAGCACGTTTTTAGCATGTTTTAGCACTTCGCTAGGCGATTTTAGCATGATGCTAGCACATTTTTAGCTTGTTTTAACACTTCGCTAGTCAATGCTAGCATGTGTTAGCATGATGCTAGCATGTTTTTAGCATGTTTTAGCGTGTGGCTATGAAGATTTTAGGTCATTACTTTTTGGCTGCTTGATAAATAAATCCTCTGAGGGAGAGAGAGAGGGAGAGATGCAGGGCTGACAGGCCCTTTTTGTCTGTGTGTGTGAAAATGTCAGTTGGGATTTAAATTTCTGAACATTCCGCAATGTTAAGTCAATGGGAGTTTTTTCCGAGTTTGATCGTCATTTTTAGGAAAACCGTAAGTCCGATCAGTTAGAAAAGATATAGCACACTCGAGTCAGAACAGTTTGAGTGTCTGAGCCGAGTTTGGAGTATGTGGAGTTAAAGCTCTAGGAGGAGTTAGATATAGAAATTTCACAGCTAAGAAGAATAAGCAGAACTAGAAAAAGTTAGATCGAGACAAACTTTAAGTTGGCTTGTGAAAGTTTGGACCAGAAAGTTTGAAGAAGTTTAAAGTAGTTTGAAGTTTAAAGTAGTTTGAAGTTTAAAGTAGTTTGTAGTTTAAATTAGTTTGAAGTTTAAAGTAGTTTATAGTTTAAAGCAGTTTAAGTTTAAGTAGTTTAAATTAGTTTGTAGTTTAAATTAGTTTAAAGTTTAAAGTAGTTTGTAGTTTAAAGTAGTTTAAAGTTTAACTTAGTTGCTAGATAGACAGATAGATAGATAGACACTCAGATAGATAGTTAGATAGAGAGATAGATAGATAGATATTTACCCTCAGATAGATAGATAGATATAGATAGATAGATTTTTACCCTCAGATAGATAGATAAATAGATAGAGAGAGATAGATAGATATTTACCCTCAGATAGATAGATAGATAGATATATATTGACCCTCAGATAGATAGATAGATAGATAGACAGACAGATAGATGCTAGCACGTTTTTAGAATTTTTTAGCACTTCGCTAGGCGATGCTTAGCACGCTTTTAGCATTTTTTAGCACTTCGCTAGGCGATGCTAGCATGTGTTAGCATGATGCTAACACGTTTTTAGCATGCTTTAGCACTCGGCTGGGCGATGCTAGCATGTGTTAGCATGATGCTTAGCACATTTTTAGCATGATTTAGCGCTCGCTAGGCGATGCTTAGCATGTGTTAGCATGATGCTTAGCCGCGTTTTTGCATTTTTAGCGCTCGCTAGGCGATGCTAGCATGTGTTAGCATGATGCTATGCACGTTTTAGCATTTTTTAGCACTCGCTAGGCGATGCTTAGCATGTGTTAGCA
>NW_026265462.1:0-10961 GCF_025860055.1 Xyrauchen texanus | reverse complement strand
TAAGTTACGTATTGCTATCAAGTCTCCTTGCCATCCTGATTGAAATAAGTCAACCCGAAGTCTCTACGTTTTTCTGATGCAGAGATATGTGATTTGTTACTCGGTTGCTAGGGTAACCCCATCTGGTTGCTAGGCAGTTACCATAGTGATACTAATCAAGTGTCCTTGCCATCCTGATTGAAATAAGTCAACCCGAAGTCTCTACGCTTTTCTGATGCAGAGATATGTGATTTGTTACTCGGTTGCTAGGGTAACCCCATCTGGTTGCTAGGCAGTTACCATAGTGATACTAATCAAGTGTCCTTGCCATCCTGATTGAAATAAGTCAACCCGAAGTCTCTATGTTTTTGTGATGCAGAGATATGTGATTTGTTACTCGGTTGCTAGGGTAAGCCCATCTGGTTGCTAGGCAGTTACCATAGTGATACTAATGAAGTGTCCTTGCCATCCTGATTGAAATAAGTCAACCCGAAGTCTCTACGCTTTTCTGATGCAGAGATATGTGATTTGTTACTCGGTTGCTAGGGTAACCCCATCTGGTTGCTAGGCAGTTACCATAGTGATACTAATCAAGTCTCCTTGCCATCCTGATTGAAATAAATCAACCCAGAAGTCTCTCTGATTTTCTGGTGCAGAGATATAGTTACTGCTAAACGGTTGCTAGGGTACTCTGTTTAGTTGCTAGGAGTGGCTTGGCAGCTGCCAATCATGAATCTCCAAAGGCTGCTTGTCAGTATGAATGATATAAACCAACTCCCATGCCTCTGTGACATTCAGAATGGAAGATATCCCTCTATGGATTTTGGTTGTTAAGGTGCTCGACAATGGTTGCTAGGAGGGGCTAGGAAGTGTTGATTTGATGCATGATTGGCTGTTTGCTGTCCCGAGTCAAACGAGACCACCCTTGTGTTTCTATGACACTTCTATCCGAGATATCCCTTTGATCTGTTTCAATAGAAGTCTATGGGACTTGTTGCTAAGGTGCTCTTAATGGTTGCTAGGGCGTGGCTTGATAGCTTCACAATGATCCTGAGAGACTGATTGGTCGTCTGAGTAAAATGAGCCCACCCCCTCGTCTCTATGACACTGTGATCCAGAGCTATGTTCAATACAAATCCCTATGCCTTTTCATTTCATGGGCCGCCCTACACCATTATAAGTCAATTGGGGCATTTTTGGGCAGCTCCTGCCCCCAGGGGTGCAACTTTTACCCCATATTGAGGTATGCTCTACAGAGCCTGCCAGCCTCTTCAAATGTGGCAAATCACACGCTTCTACTAAATCCTCGCTTGGAGCTGTGACGCCCAAAGTTTGTCTCAATGTTAAGTCTATGGGATTTTTCGCCGCTTTTTGCCCCTGGGGCAAATACCGCACTCGATCGCTTATAAAAGTCATAGCACACGTGTCCTCAATAGGTCGCTCGATTTGACACCTCATTCGTGGGTCTACGCCAAACGGTAGCGGACGAAGTTAGGTGTCAAGTTTTGTTAAGAGATATAAAAATAAAATAAAAATAATAATAAGTATGAGATTACAATAGGATGCTTTGCAAGCACCACTAACTAGATAGGTACATTTCCTGAAGAAAATGTGAGTGGTGCTTGCCGTGGCAAAACTCGGCCAAATAGCCTGCTTGAAAAGAACAGAAATTGTGGTCATAAATAAATCAACCCAGAAGTCTGTATAATGTTCTGGTGCAGAAATATGTGATTTGTTAGTAGGTTGCTAGGGTAACCCCATGTGGTTGCTAGGCAGTTACCATAGTGATACTAATCAAGTGTCCTTGCCATCCTGATTGAAATAAGTCAAACCGAAGTCTGTATGTTTTTGTGATGCAGAGATATGTGATTTGTTACTCGGTTGCTAGGGTAAGCCCATCTGGTTGCTAGGCAGTTACCATAGTGATACTAATGAAGTCTCCTTTCCATCCTGATTGAAATAAGTCAACCCGAAGTCTCTACGCTTTTCTGATGCAGAGATATGTGATTTGTTACTCGCTGCTAGGGTAACCCCATCTGGTTGCTAGGCAGTTACCATAGTGATACTAATCAAGTGTCCTTGCCATCCTGATTGAAATAAATCAACCCAGAAGTCTCTCTGATTTTCTGGTGCAGAGATATAGTTACTGCTAAACGGTTGCTAGGGTACTCTGTTTAGTTGCTAGGAGTGGCTTGGCAGCTGCCAATCATGAATCTCCAAAGGCTGCTTGTCAGTATGAATGATATAAACCAACTCCCATGCCTCTGTGACATTCAGAATGGAAGATATCCCTCTATGGATTTTGGTTGTTAAGGTGCTCGACAATGGTTGCTAGGAGGGGCTAGGAAGTGTTGATTTGATGCATGATTGGCTGTTTGCTGTCCCGAGTAAAACGAGACCACCCTTGTGTTTCTATGACACTTCTATCCGAGATATCCCTTTGATCTGTTTCAATAGAAGTCTATGGGACTTGTTGCTAAGGTGCTCTTAATGGTTGCTAGGGCGTGGCTTGATAGCTTCACAATGATCCTGAGAGACTGATTGGTCGCCTGAGTAAAATGAGCCCACCCCCTCGCCTCTATGACACTGTGATCCAGAGCTATGTTCAATACAAATCCCTATGCCTTTTCATTTCAGGGGCCGCCCTACACCATTATAAGTCAATTGGGGCATTTTTGGGCAGCTCCTGCCCCCAGGGGTGCAGCTTTTACCCCATATTGAGGTATGCTCTTACAGAGCCTGCCAGCCTCTTCAAATGTGGCAAATCACACGCTTCTACTAAATCCTCGCTTGGAGCTGTGACGGCCAAAGTTTGTCTCAATGTTAAGTCTATGGGATTTTTCGGCTGCTTTTTTGCCCCTGGGGCAAGTACCGCACTCGATCGCTTATAAAAGTCATAGCACACGTGTCCTCAATAGGTCGCTCGATTTGACACCTCATTCGTGGGTCTACGCCAAACGGTAGCGGACGAAGTTAGGTGTCAAGTTTTGTTAAGAGATATAAAAAATAAGAAAAATAAAAATAATAAAAATAACTAGATAGGTACATTTCCTGAAGAAAATGTGAGTGGTGCTTGCCGTGGCAAAACTCGCCAAATAGCCTGCTTGAAAAGAACAGAAATTGTGGTCATAAATAAATCAACCCAGAAGTCTGTATAATGTTCTGGTGCAGAAATATGTGATTTGTTAGTAGGTTGCTAGGGTAACCCCATGTGGTTGCTAGGCAGTTACCATAGTGATACTAATCAAGTGTCCTTGCCATCCTGATTGAAATAAGTCAAACCGAAGTCTGTATGTTTTTGTGATGCAGAGATATGTGATTTGTTACTCGGTTGCTAGGGTAAGCCCATCTGGTTGCTAGGCAGTTACCATAGTGATACTAATGAAGTCTCCTTTCCATCCTGATTGAAATAAGTCAACCCGAAGTCTCTACGCTTTTCTGATGCAGAGATATGTGATTTGTTACTCGGTTGCTAGGGTAACCCCATCTGGTTGCTAGGCAGTTACCATAGTGATACTAATCAAGTGTCCTTGCCATCCTGATTGAAATAAATCAACCCAGAAGTCTCTCTGATTTTCTGGTGCAGAGATATAGTTACTGCTAAACGGTTGCTAGGGTACTCTGTTTAGTTGCTAGGAGTGGTTTGGCAGCTGCCAATCATGAATCTCCAAAGGCTGCTTGTCAGTATGAATGATATAAACCAACTCCCATGCCTCTGTGACATTCAGAATGGAAGATATCCCTCTATGGATTTTGGTTGTTAAGGTGCTCGACAATGGTTGCTAGGAGGGGCTAGGAAGTGTTGATTTGATGCATGATTGGCTGTTTGCTGTCCCGAGTAAAACGAGACCACCCTTGTGTTTCTATGACACTTCTATCCGAGATATCCCTTTGATCTGTTTCAATAGAAGTCTATGGGACTTGTTGCTAAGGTGCTCTTAATGGTTGCTAGGGCGTGGCTTGATAGCTTCACAATGATCCTGAGAGACTGATTGGTCGCCTGAGTAAAATGAGCCCACCCCCTCGCCTCTATGACACTGTGATCCAGAGCTATGTTCAATACAAATCCCTATGCCTTTTCATTTCAGGGGCCGCCCTACACCATTATAAGTCAATTGGGGCATTTTTAGGCAGCTCCTGCCCCCAGGGGTGCAGCTTTTACCCCATATTGAGGTATGCTCTACAGAGCCTGCCAGCCTCTTCAAATGTGGCAAATCACACGCTTCTACTAAATCCTCGCTTGGAGCTGTGACGCCAAAGTTTGTCTCAATGTTAAGTCTATGGGATTTTTCGGCTGCTTTTTGCCCCTGGGGCAAGTACCGCACTCGATCGCTTATAAAAGTCATAGCACACGGTCCTCAATAGGTCGCTCGATTTGACACCTCATTCGTGGGTCTACGCCAAACGGTGCGGACGAAGTTAGGTGTCAAGTTTTGTTAAGAGATATAAAAAATAAGAAAATAAAATAATAAAATAACTAGATAGGTACATTTCCTGAAGAAAATGTGAGTGGTGCTTGCCGTGGCAAAACTCGCCAAACAGCATGTTGTAACTTGAAAAGAACAAAAATTATGGTCATAAATAAATCAACCCAGAAGTCTGTACGATTTTCTGGTGCAGAAATATGTGATTTGTTACTCGGTTGCTAGGGTAAGCCCATGTGGTTGCTATGCAGTTACCAAGGTAATACAATACATGGCTCCTTTCCATCCTGAGTGAAATAAGTCAACCCGAAGTCTGTAGTGTGTTCTGGTGCAGAGATATGTGATATGTTGCTCGGTTGCTAGGGTAACTCCATCTGGTTGCTAGGCAGTTACCATAGTGATACTAATCAAGTCTCCTGGCCATCCTGATTGAAATAAATCAACCCGAAGTCTCTATGTTTTTGTGATGCAGAGATATGTGATTTGTTACTGGCTGCTAGGGTAACCCCATCTGGTTGCTAGGCAGATACCATAGTGATACTAATCAAGTGTCCTTGCCATCCTGATTGAAATAAGTCAACCCGAAGTCTCTACTGCTTTTCTGATGCAGAGATATGTGATTTGTTACTCGGTTGCTAGGGTAAGCCCATCTGGTTGCTAGGCAGTTACCATAGTGATACTAATGAAGTCTCCTTGCCATCCTGATTGAAATAAGTCAACCCGAAGTCTCTATGTTTTTGTGATGCAGAGATATGTGATTTGTTACTCGTTGCTAGGGTAACCCCATCTGGTTGCTAGGCAGATACCATAGTGATACTAATCAAGTGTCCTTGCCATCCTTATTGAAATAAGTCAACCCGAAGTCTCTACTGCTTTTCTGATGCAGAGATATGTGATTTGTTACTGGTTGCTAGGGTAAGCCCATCTGGTTGCTAGGCAGTTACCATAGTGATACTAATGAAGTCTCCTTGCCATCCTGATTGAAATAAGTCAACCCGAAGTCTCTATGTTTTTGTGATGCAGAGATATGTGATTTGTTACTCGTTGCTAGGGTAAGCCCATCTGGTTGCTAGGCAGTTACCATAGTGATACTAATGAAGTGTCCTTGCCATCCTGATTGAAATAAGTCAACCCGAAGTCTCTACGCTTTTCTGATGCAGAGATATGTGATTTGTTACTCGGTTGCTAGGGTAACCCCATCTGGTTGCTAGGCAGTTAACATAGTGATACTTATCAAGTCTCCTTGCCATCCTGATTGAAATAAATCAACCCAGAAGTCTCTCTGATTTTCTGGTGCAGAGATATAGTTACTGCTAAACGGTTGCTAGGGTACTCTGTGTAGTTGCTAGGAGTAGCTTGGCAGCTGCCAATCATGAATCTCCAAAGGCTGCTTGTCAGTATGAATGATATAAACCAACTCCCATGCCTCTGTGACATTCAGAATGGAAGATATCCCTCTATGGATTTTGGTTGTTAAGGTGCTCGACAATGGTTGCTAGGAGGGGCTAGGAAGTGTTGAAGTGATGCATGATTGGCTGTTTGCTGTCCCGAGTCAAACGAGACCACCCTTGTGTTTCTATGACACTTCTATCCGAGATATCCCTTTGATCTGTTTTCAATAGAAGTCTATGGGACTTGTTGCTAAGGTGCTCTTAATGGTTGCTAGGGCGTGGCTTGATAGCTTCACAATGATCCAGAGAGACTGATTGGTTGTCTGAGTAAAATGAGCCCACCCCCTCGTCTCTATGACACTGTGATCCAGAGCTATGTTCAATACAAATCCCTATGCCTTTTCATTTCATGGGCCGCCCTACACCATTATAAGTCAATTGGGGCATTTTTGGCAGCTCCTGCCCCCAGGGGTGCAACTTTTACCCCATATTGAGGTATGCTCTACAGAGCCTGCCAGCCTCTTCAAATGTGGCAAATCACACGCTTCTACTAAATCCTCGCTTGGAGCTGTGACGCCAAAGTTTGTCTCAATGTTAAGTCTATGGGATTTTTCGCCGCTTTTTGCCCCTGGGGCAAATACCGCACTCGATCGCTTATAAAAGTCATAGCACACGTGTCCTCAATAGGTCGCTCGATTTGACACCTCATTCGTGGGTCTACGCCAAACGGTGCGGACGAGTTAGGTGTCAAGTTTTGTTAAGAGATATAATAAAATAAAAATAAAAAGTATAATAAGTATGTGAGATTACAATAGTGATGCTTTGCAAGCACCACTAACTAGATAGGTACATTTCCTGAAGAAAATGTGAGTGGTGCTTGCCGTGGCAAAACTCGCCAAATAGCCTGCTTGAAAAGAACAGAAATTGTGGTCATAAATAAATCAACCCAGAAGTCTGTATAATGTTCTGGTGCAGAAATATGTGATTTGTTAGTAGGTTGCTAGGGTAACCCCATGTGGTTGCTAGGCAGTTACCATAGTGATACTAATCAAGTGTCCTTGCCATCCTGATTGAAATAAGTCAAACCGAAGTCTGTATGTTTTTGTGATGCAGAGATATGTGATTTGTTACTCGGTTGCTAGGGTAAGCCCATCTGGTTGCTAGGCAGTTACCATAGTGATACTAATGAAGTCTCCTTTCCATCCTGATTGAAATAAGTCAACCCGAAGTCTCTACGCTTTTCTGATGCAGAGATATGTGATTTGTTACTCGGTTGCTAGGGTAACCCCATCTGGTTGCTAGGCAGTTACCATAGTGATACTAATCAAGTGTCCTTGCCATCCTGATTGAAATAAATCAACCCAGAAGTCTCTCTGATTTTCTGGTGCAGAGATATAGTTACTGCTAAACGGTTGCTAGGGTACTCTGTTTAGTTGCTAGGAGTGACTTGGCAGCTGCCAATCATGAATCTCCAAAGGCTGCTTGTCAGTATGAATGATATAAACCAACTCCCATGCCTCTGTGACATTCAGAATGGAAGATATCCCTCTATGGATTTTGGTTGTTAAGGTGCTCGACAATGGTTGCTAGGGAGGGCTAGGAAGTGTTGATTTGATGCATGATTGGCTGTTTGCTGTCCCGAGTAAAACGAGACCACCCTTGTGTTTCTATGACACTTCTATCCGGAGATATCCCTTTGATCTGTTTCCAATAGAAGTCTATGGGACTTGTTGCTAAGGTGCTCTTAATGGTTGCTAGGGCGTGGCTTGATAGCTTCACAATGATCCTGAGAGACTGATTGGTCGCCTGAGTAAAATGAGCCCACCCCCTCGTCTCTATGACACTGTGATCCAGAGCTATGTTCAATACAAATCCCTATGCCTTTTCATTTCATGGGCCGCCCTACACCATTATAAGTCAATTGGGGCATTTTTAGGCAGCTCCTGCCCCCAGGGGTGCAGCTTTACCCCATATTGAGGTATGCTCTACAGAGCCTGCCAGCCTCTTCAAATGTGGCAAATCACACGCTTCTACTAAATCCTCGCTTGGAGCTGTGACGCCAAAGTTTGTCTCAATGTTAAGTCTATGGGATTTTTCGGCTGCTTTTTGCCCCTGGGGCAAGTACCGCACTCGACGCTTATAAAAGTCATAGCACACGTGTCCTCAATAGGTCGCTCGATTTGACACCTCATTCGTGGGTCTACGCCAAACGGTGCGGACGAAGTTAGGTGCCAAGTTTTGTTAAGAGATATAAAAAATAAGAAAATATAGAAATAATAAAAATAACTAGATAGGTACATTTCCTGAAGAAAATGTGAGTGGTGCTTGCCGTGGGCAAAACTCGCCAAATAGCCTGCTTGAAAAGAACAGAAATTGTGGTCATAAATAAATCAACCCAGAAGTCTGTATAATGTTCTGGTGCAGAAATATGTGATTTGTTAGTAGGTTGCTAGGGTAACCCCATGTGGTTGCTAGGCAGTTACCATAGTGATACTAATCAAGTGTCCTTGCCATCCTGATTGAAATAAGTCAAACCGAAGTCTGTATGTTTTTGTGATGCAGAGATATGTGATTTGTTACTCGGTTGCTAGGGTAAGCCCATCTGGTTGCTAGGCAGTTACCATAGTGATACTAATGAAGTCTCCTTTCCATCCTGATTGAAATAAGTCAACCCGAAGTCTCTACGCTTTTCTGATGCAGAGATATGTGATTTGTTACTCGCTGCTAGGGTAACCCCATCTGGTTGCTAGGCAGTTACCATAGTGATACTAATCAAGTGTCCTTGCCATCCTGATTGAAATAAATCAACCCAGAAGTCTCTCTGATTTTCTGGTGCAGAGATATAGTTACTGCTAAACGGTTGCTAGGGTACTCTGTTTAGTTGCTAGGAGTGGTTTGGCAGCTGCCAATCATGAATCTCCAAAGGCTGCTTGTCAGTATGAATGATATAAACCAACTCCCATGCCTCTGTGACATTCAGAATGGAAGATATCCCTCTATGGATTTTGGTTGTTAAGGTGCTCGACAATGGTTGCTAGGAGGGGCTAGGAAGTGTTGATTTGATGCATGATTGGCTGTTTGCTGTCCCGAGTAAAACGAGACCACCCTTGTGTTTCTATGACACTTCTATCCGGAGATATCCCTTTGATCTGTTTCAATAGAAGTCTATGGGACTTGTTGCTAAGGTGCTCTTAATGGTTGCTAGGGCGTGGCTTGATAGCTTCACAATGATCCTGAGAGACTGATTGGTCGTCTGAGTAAAATGAGCCCACCCCTCGCCTCTATGACACTGTGATCCAGAGCTATGTTCAATACAAATCCCTATGCCTTTTCATTTCATGGGCCAGCCCTACACCATTATAAGTCAATTGGGGCATTTTTGGGCAGCTCCTGCCCCCAGGGGTGCAACTTTTACCCCATATTGAGGTATGCTCTACAGAGCCTGCCAGCCTCTTCAAATGTGGCAAATCACACGCTTCTACCTAAATCCTCGCTTGGAGCTGTGACGCCCAAAGTTTGTCTCAATGTTAAGTCTATGGGATTTTTCGCTGCTTTTTGCCCCTGGGGCAAGTACCGCACTCGATCGCTTATAAAAGTCATAGCACACGTGTCCTCAATAGGTCGCTCGATTTGACACCTCATTCGTGGGTCTACGCCAAACGGTGCGGGACGAAGTTAGGTGTCAAGTTTTGTTAAGAGATATAAAAAATAAAAAAAATAAGAAATAATAAGAATAACTAGATAGGTACATTTCCTGAAGAAAATGTGAGTGGTGCTTGCCGTGGCAAAACTCGCCAAATAGCCTGCTTGAAAAGAACAGAAATTGTGGTCATAAATAAATCAACCCAGAAGTCTGTATAATGTTCTGGTGCAGAAATATGTGATTTGTTAGTAGGTTGCTAGGGTAACCCCATGTGGTTGCTAGGCAGTTACCATAGTGATACTAATCAAGTGTCCTTGCCATCCTGATTGAAATAAGTCAAACCGAAGTCTGTATGTTTTTGTGATGCAGAGATATGTGATTTGTTACTCGGTTGCTAGGGTAAGCCCATCTGGTTGCTAGGCAGTTACCATAGTGATACTAATGAAGTCTCCTTTCCATCCTGATTGAAATAAGTCAACCCGAAGTCTCTACGCTTTTCTGATGCAGAGATATGTGATTTGTTACTCGGTTGCTAGGGTAACCCCATCTGGTTGCTAGGCAGTTACCATAGTGATACTAATCAAGTGTCCTTGCCATCCTGATTGAAATAAATCAACCCAGAAGTCTCTCTGATTTTCTGGTGCAGAGATATAGTTACTGCTAAACGGTTGCTAGGGTACTCTGTTTAGTTGCTAGGAGTGGCTTGGCAGCTGCCAATCATGAATCTCCAAAGGCTGCTTGTCAGTATGAATGATATAAACCAACTCCCATGCCTCTGTGACATTCAGAATGGAAGATATCCCTCTATGGATTTTGGTTGTTAAGGTGCTCGACAATGGTTGCTAGGGAGGGCTAGGAAGTGTTGATTTGATGCATGATTGGCTGTTTGCTGTCCCGAGTAAAACGAGACCACCCTTGTGTTTCTATGACACTTCTATCCGGAGATATCCCTTTGATCTGTTTCAATAGAAGTCTATGGGACTTGTTGCTAAGGTGCTCTTAATGGTTGCTAGGGCGTGGCTTGATAGCTTCACAATGATCCTGAGAGACTGATTGGTCGTCTGAGTAAAATGAGCCCACCCCTCGCCTCTATGACACTGTGATCCAGAGCTATGTTCAATACAAATCCCTATGCCTTTTCATTTCAGGGGCCGCCCTACACCATTATAAGTCAATTGGGGCATTTTTAGGCAGCTCCTGCCCCCCAGGGGTGCAGCTTTTACCCCATATTGAGGTATGCTCTACAGAGCCTGCCAGCCTCTTCAAATGTGGCAAATCACACGCTTCTACTAAATCCTCGCTTGGAGCTGTGACGCGCCAAAGTTTGTCTCAATGTTAAGTCTATGGGATTTTTCGGCTGCTTTTTTGCCCCTGGGGCAAGTACCGCACTCGATCGCTTATAAAAGTCATAGCACACGGTCCTCAATAGGTCGCTCGATTTGACACCTCATTCGTGGGTCTACGCCAAACGGTGCGGACGAAGTTAGGTGTCAAGTTTTGTTAAGAGATATAAAAAATAAGAAA
>NW_026265461.1:2500-10986 GCF_025860055.1 Xyrauchen texanus | reverse complement strand
GGACACAGCAAAAATTATACCAAAGGTGATATAATTGGGATATATATTGAGCCACAGCGTTAAAAGGCAACAAAAGGATTGCGACATGTAGAACCTGTGGTTACAAAATTACAGACACCTCATGCCGACAGCGTCCAATTTTGTGAGGAATCTGAAAATCCACAGACAGAGGTAAGTTGGATTTACAGGCTAACAAAGTCTGCATATTGAACGCAAACTTTTACTGCGGTCGGTAGCATTTAACGTTTTATAGCAATTGGTGTAATGGACAAAATCTTCCCGGTGTTTTATTACCCTGTTGTATGACCTCGATAAAGGGCATGCATTTATTGTGACCACACTACGTTGGTGCTTTTGAGCATAACTGGTTAAAATGTGCATGTAAACACACTCATTCTTTTGCGGACGTGCTGGTCCTCTGTCACGCTGCTTAGCTATATTTATTTAATTATATTGGTCGTGGTTCTAAAAATCACAAACCGGATCATTTACTCGGTTTGCGGCACTTTACAGTATAGAACTCGTATATGCAACTTAAATGTCTGCCCTTAGCCACTGCCTGGTAATATTTCAGATTTCACTCACCAGTTCAGCACGTTCAGCGTCCTTTCACAGCGTGTTTATAGTAAAAGTTTGGTTTGCCTTAATGTGTGTCCAAAGATAAGATCCATGTATCATCTTTATTACCCTCTTTGGTCTTTACAGGTAGATATCGATAAAAAAAAAAAGAAAGATAAAATTAGATTTTAAATTAGAAACTTCTAGATAAAATTAGTATACATTTACTATAGTAATTAATACTCTGACACTAATTTGGGCAAAGCGCACTAATGACTTCTTTAAGACTTGAAGCTAAAAGTTGACGATTTGTAAATTGACTTGGACTTGACTTGGGACTTGACTGCCTTGACTTGGGACTTGACTGCCTTGACTTGGGACTTGACTGCCTTGACTTGGGACTTCACTGGACTTTAATGCAATGACTTGAGACTTACTTGTGACTTGGAAAACAATGACTTGGTCCCACCTCTGCAAGTTGGACACGTGGAGAGTTGCAATGTCAAGTCACTTTTTCTGGTTGACTGTAACTTCTATATTATGTCTTTGACGGGCATAAAAAACAAAAAATCATTGAAAAGTCAAAAAATGCTTTCATTGTTCAACCTTATATTATTTTTATTATTTATTATTATTTTTTGGCTATTCATGTTCTGCAATTTTGGACACAATTTAATGTAAGACCTTGGCATGATTATTAATAAAAAAATAAATTAAATAAAAAAAAAAAAAAAAGTTATCTTTAAGGAAATCTGAATTGATGTGTTGTTATTGTAATCGATGACTCAGCTGAGTGAACCGCTGAATGGGCTTTATTGATTTCGTAGATTTCATTTCAAAGGGCAAACGCTCCCTAACAAGTGTGTGTCATCTCATTATCGTGGCAAGATTCGATGCCGCTTTTTATTCTTAAAAGTTTTTCAAGTCCTTCGGTTATTTTCTGATGCATTTGTTTTTGGAACAATTTCTTTAATAGGCTATATTTACTGGACTCAAGTCTGCTCTGCTCGCAACACAATAATCTCCTCCTCACAAGCATGCCCCGATAAGTTTCATGAAATGATAATAATAATAAAGGATTGAGTTTATCCCACCCAACAATTCCTACAAAAACATTTCAGCGCTTCTTGTGAAAAATGCGTTCATTACCACGTCTCCATTACAGTCGATTCATGCAAATCTTAAAGGCGTAGCATGTGACATTTTTAAACCACTCACAACCTACGTGCAAAAGACTCTTCTACCTTTTCACGCTTACATTTCCATTGCTCTCTTCTTCTGTTCATCTCTCCTCGTCACATGAATGCAGACGGAATTCTGAATTCGATGACACCAAGCTTGGCAAAATCGGACCGACCGTCCTAAAGATTTATCTGTGAAACAATCCAGCCAATCAGATTCGATATGCAAATGAGGGTGGACATAATGAGGGTGGAAGTCGTTTTACCTCTATACCTAACCCTAACCCTAACCCTAACCCTAACCCTAACCCTAACCCTAACCCTAACCTAACCCTAACCCTAACCCTAACCCAACCCTAACCCTAACCCTAACCCTAACCCTAACCCTAACCCTAACCCTAACCCTAACCCTAACCCTAACCTAACCCTAACCCTAACCAACCTAACCCTAACCCTAACCCTAACCCTAACCCTAACCCTAACCCCTAACCCTAACCCTAACCCTAACCCTAACCCTAACCCTAACCTAACCTAACCCTAACCCTAACCCTAACCCTAACCCTAACCTAACCCTAACCCTAACCCTAACCCTAACCCTAACCCCTAACCCTAACCCTAACCCTAACCCTAACCCTAACCCTAACCCTAACCCTAACCTAACCCTAACCCTAACCCCTAACCCTAACCCTAACCCTAACCCTAACCCTAACCCTAACTCACTGCGCTCAGCACAGACAACAGCAGCTCTCGTGCTCTCTCTTTATAGTTGTATCTACATCGTTTTCTACATCAAAACCGTTTGATTCTGCCTGAAGAAGGTACAGCAGTGTACCGAAACGTCACGAATCGAACGGTGCTCTTTTATTTTCTCTTTGAACTGATTTGCTGATTTCGGGATGGATCGCCGCCAATCGCGGGAGACAGAGAAACGCTCCGCGATTGCGTGTTGAGACTTCAAAACCCCTCCTGAGATCTAGATCGATTCCTCCCAACAGAATGAGAGACATACAACAACACAAACGTGATTTTAATCACGACTTTGATGGAAATGATCTGTATGATCACGCGTAATTCCCATATATAAAAACACAATTCCAAACACGTGAGTTTTTTAATAAGAGTTACAGAGATGTGAATAGTCAGACAGCTCGCCATCAGAGGAGCAAAAATACTGCTCGCTCTGACATGGGTCATAGAGCTTTGTCCCATAACACAAACCCTGTTTTCTCTTCTCATCACGCAGTGTTTGATGATGCACGTGGCCATGATATGAACCGCTCCGCTAAATACAAAAAGAAACCGCGATCGAGCTAAAAACAGACATGATGCTCTCGCCAACACAGATTCTAACTTTACTGATGATTATATCCCCTCTACAGAGTATGATACTTTCACGGAGCGTGACTATTACACTCCTGAACGCGATTATTTCACTGAACGAGACTCTCACACCCAAAATGACCCTACTAGGGCCTGTAGGGGAAACATATCACATCCTCTTGGGTATCGATCGTTTTCTCTCCCTAATTTTGGTAGAATTAACCCTTCACGTGCTCGTCCCTTCACTCGAACACCTACAATGGTCTCTTTTTGTGAGCCCGGGGTACATTCAGGCCCTGGTGAGGTCTTTTCGAACAGGAGTGCTGATTATCGTGGGGGTTCGAGACAATCCCCATATTTTCCTCGAACAAATAAAACCCGACCCAGGGAAACCCAACGTAATACAAATTACACACCAGCACCCCCACAGCTCAAGACCACAATCAAACTCATGTATGACCTCATACGTGCGTGTACATCACCTTGACAAAGTAACCACAAAGAAAGGTGATAATCAACCCATAACTTTTCAGAAACTCACAGATCTTTTGATGACTACAATAAAACCGCCTTCCCTAACTCCAGAGTAACAACACTATTGGAGGGGAATGCCAAAATTGGTGTTTCAATGCACAGCTCATACTTGAACAACATTATGAAGAGCTTGTTGAAAGCACCATTCAGAGTCTCAAAGATCAAACGCCTCAATCTGATTGGTCGCGACGCATTTGAGGTTGCCACTAATTGGGCTGATAGAAACTTTGGCCAGAGAATGACCACGGAGACGATTGGACAAGCGAAAGCTCTATTCGCTGCTGAACTTCCTGTGCAACGGCACAGTGAAGCACCTGCGGTGAATAGATCGCAACATGATGTTGCGTCACCACAACATGACGCTGCGCCACCGCCACAGCGTAACGTACGCACAGGCAGTGGCTTCTCCATCGAGACAGGTGATACGCCCTCTGTCTTCTTCCTTGCCTCAGGCTTCTGTCAATGTCCAATTAAGTACCACAGATGCTCAAATTCAAACTTCACCGGGTTTACGGGATGACAAATTTACGACACATCCCCTCCAGGAGGGATTGGCCTGTTGTTGTTAATAATGAGAATCCTCCTCTCATCACTTTCGCACCTGTCCGGCTCACACAGGCGGGACATCCACAACAGGAGATCGGAAATTAAGGGACCCACACAGGCCCCCCAAACCTCTCCACTTGAACAAAGAATCCCCGTTACTCAAATCGTTGCCCCTTGGCCCTCGGCGGGTGGGACCCGAGCCTGAGGAAATCGAATGCCCTGGAAAGGAAGGGGTGGAACCGACGCACCTCAGGCCTGACACTATATTGTCCCTCTCCGGGACCCAGGGGAGTGGGGAGGAAGTTAGTAGTGTTTCCATCTCTCCCACACACTCCTCCTGTGCTCCGTTGGATCGGGAGGACTCGAACATTTCGTCCAGATGTCTATCTGGAAACACGGTGATGTCTAATAATGCGTCTCCTGTCTTGAGACTCCATTTATTGGAGTCTGATAACCCAAATGATAACACAAGGGCATTATCCCCCTTATCACGGTTTTTGAATGAATATGAGGGGCTCCCAACCTATACACCTGGGGAGCCAGTTCGCAGCCCTACTGTTCCGGAACCTGGCGGTGCCCAATGTGTTTCCCCATCTCGTCCGTCTCAGCGAGCCGGTTCTGAACATGGACAGACCAGTTTCATGGACCACGATTTTTTGCAAGTTCCCCAAGTTCAGATGGTAGACCCAAACGTCACGCGAACACAAACAAAAAGAACTCAGAGTGGCGTTTGAAGATAACTAAGAAAAATTTGATCCTAGGTGATTCTAATGTCGCCAGGCTCCCGAGGTTCCAAAACACTGACTTACAAGTCGACGCCTTTCCGGGCGCTAAATTCCATCACGCTGTGAACCTAATTCAAAAGGCACAGATTCTGGAACTTCCAGAGAAAATAATTCTATCTTTTGGGCTAAATAACCGCCAACAAAGATTAAAAATTAGGGCGATCATGGAACTCCAATCTATGATCAAAACAACTCGAGACAGGTTTCCTAACGCAGAAATTTTGGTTCCCGTGATAAATTTTTCTAGAGCCCTACCGATCATGGAACAACTAATGCTGGAGGATATTAATGTTTACATCCAGAAACACTGCGATGGTATCCCTCCTCCCAAGTTCCGAGAAATTCGAGGTGGAGAGAGATGGCATACACTGGAGGCCCTCCACTGCTAAATCGATGCTTTTACATTGGGCCATGTTTTTAAACTACCCATTAGCTTTAGCCAACACCAGGCTGTAGACAACCTCATTATTAATCTATCAAAAACTTTTACTCTTTCTTCCGACCAGCATGCTTTACTCTCTAAAGGACTTAGTTTTATTCCTACACCCACTGGTTTTAGGATCTAAAAAGATAGAACTCTTAAGTGATCTACAAGCTTATCACCGTCGACTCCAACTTGAAACTCATTTTGAGGGTAAAAAATTCCAAAAGGAGAAATTCCCATTTACGGGCCCCTCTGGATGGACACCATCTCTGTCTAGTTTACCAAAAAATATAGGACAAATAGTTAGAGCAGACTTATATGCTTACCGACCACCTCAACTGGGGATTAGATGTGCGCCACAATTTAACACAGGGGAGAAAAAGCACTGAAGGAGTTAAGGAAAAACATGAACATCGCCATAAAGCCAGCCGATAAAGGAACGCGGTCGTAATTTTAGATAGGGCCCAATATTTATGGGAGGGTCATCCATAACTCAAGCAAAAGAATATTATCGACCCCTGGACCCACTCCATTTATCCACAAACGGCGTAGAGAGGTTAAGGGTGTGCTCGAGGAAATGTGTGATAAAAGGATCATTAGCCCAAAACAGAGGGAATACCTCCTGGGTGATGGGAACCCCAGACCCAGGAGATTTTACTTACTCCCAAAAATCCACAAAAGCCCGGAATCTTGGAGTAAACCTCATGAAATTCCACCTGACGCCCCATAGTTTCCGACTGTAATAGCGGTAGACGTACTTCACCGAGAGAGTACATTGAGCACTTTCTTGGCCCCTTTCGCGAGAAACACACGAAGTTACATTAGGGACACGTGGTGATTTCCTCGAGAGGATTAGCCGACTCCAAATTCCACAAAATGCGCTTTTGTTTACCATCGATGTGGACAGCCTGTATACCAACATCAAACCGGTGCTGGTGTGGAGGCTGTCAAGAAATGTTTAGAAAATACCCTGATCTGAATCGTCCGGATGACTATATTCTTAAACTTTTGGAAATCAATTTGACTAAAAATGACTTCGAATTTGAGTCTAAATTCTACCTACAAACGAAAGGGACCGATGATGGGGAAAACATTTGCACCCTCATACGCAAATATTTTTATGGCGAGTGGGAGGAGTCGGCGCTGTCTTCTTACTCTCTCAGGCCTTTCCTTTACTTTTAGATTTCTTGATCTACATCTGGGGAGTTTGGACACACCCAGAGATGAGTTTTTGGCGCTCACGCAACATTTAAATAACCACCAGAATTCAATAAATATTAAACACACACTCGATCTTCGAGAAGTAAATTTCTTAGATGTCACAACCTATAAAGGACCAAAATTCTCAGAGACCGGTTGTTTGACTTTCGGGTCTACTTTAAAGAAACAGATACACACTCGCTTTACACAGACAGAGTTTTCACCCAAAGCACACATTTTCGGGGTATAGTGAAATCCCAACTTCTTAGATTTCACCGTATCTGTTCTGAGTCTTCCTCTTTTGAACGCCACAAAAACCCTTTTCTCTTCCTTACGCAAACGTGGCTACTCCAGATCTTTTCTACGCCAAATTCTTAAAACTTTTCGTGGACCCCAAACAACTTAAAACCCGGGAACCGACAACCAAAAATACAATTATTCCTCTTGTGACACACTACTCAGATCAAAGTCTGCAGCTTAATTTAGCTGTGAAAGCTAATTTTGAAAAATTTCTATCTAATTCCAACTTCCTGCAGAAACACAAACCGATTGCAGCTTTTAAAAGAAACCAAAATCTTAAAGATCTTCTAGTGCGTGAGCAAACAACCTATTCCGCCTGCTAGAAGCAGAAGCAGCTCCCTCAAATATTTTGCTCCCCAGAAACTCGGTCAAGAGCAGGTCCACGGTCAAATCTTTCGCTTGTAACATCTGTTGCACTCTCGAAAGTGTCCAATTACGTGATATCTTATATTTTGTGTCAAGTGTCAGAAACAGTACGTGGGACAGACAAAGAACTAACTGTATAATCGTGATATATCAACATGTTTACTGTATTAATCATAAAATTGAAAAACGCAGATATCTGGTTCAGCACTTTCTGTCCCATGGGCTGACTTCCTTACGCTTTTTGGGCCTACAGACAAGTGTGTTTTGGTCTTTGAGTGATCGCCTGAGGGCGGAAAGGCTCTGGATGAAACGCCTTGACACACTGTATCCTAGAGGCCTCAATGAGATGTGAGTTATCGGTGCAATTCTTTGTTCCATTTTTATCTATTTCTTATTTAGAGTTTTTCCTGGGTTTACCTTTGATCTTTGGTCCCCAAATCTATCCTTTTCGGGTTGACATACCCCTTACGAATCTGTCTGCACCGAAACCCACTCAAAACATACCCCTCACACCTAAAACCATTTTAATTTGATATCTGGATTTTTGAACCCCACCTGACTAAGATGGCCTGCACCTAAACCTAACCTTAACCTAACCCTAACCCCACATAAAAATTACCCTTACACCTAAAACCCTTTTAATTAGAAACCTAAAATTTGGAAACCCATCTGACATAGATGTCTGCACCTAAACCCACTCTAAACTTAACCTAACCCTAACACCTAAACCCACTCTAAACTTAACCTAACCCTAACATAACCTAACCCTAACACCTAAACCCACTCAAAACTTAACCTAACCCTAACATAACCTAACCCTAACACCTAAACCCACTCTAAACTTAACCTAACCCTAACCTAACCTAACCCTAACACCTAAACCCACTCTAAACTTAACCTAACCCTAACACCTAAACCCACTCTAAACTTAACCTAACCCTAACATAACCTAACCCTAACACCTAAACCCACTCCAAAACTTAACCTAACCCTAACATAACCTAACCCTAACACCTAAACCCACTTTAAACTTAACCTAACCCTAACCTAACCTAACCCTAACACCTAAACCCACTCTAAACTTAACCTAACCCTAACATAACCTAACCCTAACACCTAAACCCACTTTAAATTTAACCTAACCCTAACATAACCTAACCCTAACACCTAAACCCACTCAAAACTTAACCTAACCCTAACATAACCTAACCCTAACACCTAAACCCACTCTAAACTTAACCTAGCCCTAACCTAACCCTAACACCTAAACCC
>NW_026265460.1:0-11000 GCF_025860055.1 Xyrauchen texanus | reverse complement strand
TCATGTTTAATTGAAAAGTTATTTCTGATAGAATATGACTGTAACAGCTATCGAGCTTAAAATGTTGCTTTTAAGCTTTTCAGCGCTGTTTCATGAATTTTGCACAGTTCTGTTCTGACATTAAGTTTCCTACATTAAAATGATTGTTTAGCCCTCTTAAAGCATGCAAAGGTTGAAATGCTGTATTTTTACTGGTAATGATTTCTTTGCAAAAGATAGCTGCCAATGAGTGATATTAGTGAAAAGTCATGTTTAATTGAAAAGGATGTGATCTCTGATAGAAAATGACTGTAACAGCTATCGAGCTTAAAATGTTGCTTTTAAGCTTTTCAGCGCTGTTTCATGAATTTTGCACAGTTCTGTTCTGACATTAAGTTTCCTACATTAAAATGATTGTTTAGCCCTCTTAAAGCATGCAAAGGTTGAAATGCTGTATTTTTACTGGTAATGATTTCTTTGCAAAAGATAGCTGCCAATGAGTGATATTAGTGAAAAGTCATGTTTAATTGAAAAGGATGTGATCTCTGATAGAAAATGACTGTAACAGCTATCGTGCTTAAAATGTTGCTTTTAAGCTTTTCAGAGCTGTTTAATGAATTTTGCACAGTTCTGAGCTGACATTCAGTTTCCTACATTAAAATGATTGTTTAGCCCTCGTTGTTTAGCCCCATGCACAAATGTTGAATGCTGTATTTTGACTGGTAATGCTTTCTTTGCAAAAGATAGCTGCCAATGAGTGATATTAGTGAAAAGTCAAGTTTGATTGAAAAGGAAGTGATTTCTGATAGAAAATGAGTCTAAACAGCTATCAAGCTTAAAATTTTGCTTTTAATCTTTTTAGAGCGGTTTCATGAATTTTGCAGTTATGTGGCAAAACAGTTTCCTCCATTAAAATGATTGTTTAGCCCTCGTTATACATGCACAAATGTTGAATGCTTTATTTTGACTGGTAATGCTTTCTTTGCAAAAGATAGCTGCCAATAAGTGAAATTACTGAAAAGTCATGTTTAATTGAAAAGGAAGTGATTTCTGATAGAAAATGACTCTAAACAGCTATCAAGCTTAAAATGTTGCTTTTAAGCTTTTCAGAGCTGTTTCATGAATTTTGCACAGTTCTTAGCTGACATTCAGTTTCCTAAATTAAAATGACTGTTTAGCCCTCTTAAAGAATGCACAAATGTTGAATGCTGTATTTTGACTGGTAATGCTTTCTTTGCAAAAGTTAGCTGCCAATATGTGAAATTAGTGAAAAGTCATGTTTAACTGAAAAGGAAGTTATTTCTTATAGAAAATTTCTCTAAACAGCTATCGAGCTTAAAATGTTGCTTTTAAGCTTTTCAGCGCTGTTTCATGAATTTTCCTCAGTTCTGAGCTGACATTCAGTTTCCTACATTAAAATGACTTTTTAGCCCTCTTAAAGCATGCAAAGGATGAAAAGCTGTATTTTTACTGGTAATGATTTATTTTGCAAAAGATAGCTGCCAATGAGTGATATTAGTGAAAAGTCATGTTTAATTGAAAAGGATGTGATCTCTGATAGAAAATGACTGTAACAGCTATCGAGCTTAAAATGTTGCTTTTAAGCTTTTTAGATCTGTTCCATGAATTTTGCACAGTTATGTGGCAAAACAGTTTCCTCCATTAAAATGATAGTTTAGCCCTCGTTATACATGCACAAATGTTGAATGCTTTATTTTGACTTGTAATGCTTTCTTTGCAAAAGATAGCTGCAAATAAATGAAATTACTGAATAGTCATGTTTATCTGAAGAAAGAGATTTCCAATAGAAAATGACATTAACAGCTATCGAGCTTACAATGTTGCTTTTAGGCTTTTCAGAGCTGTTTCATGAATTTTGCACAGTTCTGAGCTGACATTCAGTTTCCTACATTAAAATGACTGTTTAGCCCCCTTAAAGCACACACAGGTTGAAATGCTGTATTTTGACTGGTAATGATTTATATTTTGCAAAAGTTAGCTGCCAATAAGTGAAATTAGTGAAAAGTCATGTTTAATTGAAAATGAAGTAATTTCTGATAGAAAATGACTCTAAACAGCTATCAAACTTAAAATGTTGCTTTTTTTTTTTTTTTAAAGCTGTTTAATGAAGTTTGCTCAGTTCTGAGCTGACATTCAGTTTCCTACATTAAAATGACTGTTTAGCCCTCTTAAAGAATGCACAAATGTTGAAATGCTTTATTTTTACTGGTAATGATTTCTTTTGCAAAAGATAGCTGCCAATAAGTGAAATTACTGAAAAGTCATGTTTATCTGAAGAAAGAGATTTCTGATAGAAAATGACTGTAAAAGCTATCGAGCTTAAAGTTTTGCTTTTAAGCTTTTCAGAGCTGTTTCATGAATTTTGCACAGTTCTGAGCTGATATTCAGTTTCCTACATTAAAATGACTTTTTAGCCCTCTTAAAGGGTTGACATGCTGTATTTTGACTGGTTATGCTTTCTTTGCTAAAGATAGCTGCCAATAAGTGAAATTAGTGAAAAGTCATGTTTATCTGAAGATAGAGATTTCTGATAGAAAATGACTCTAAACAGCTATCAAGCTTAAAATGTTGCTTTTAAGCTTTTTAGATCTGTTCCATGAATTTTGCACAGTTATGTGGCAAAACAGTTTCCTCCATTAAAATAATTGTTTAAGCCCTCGTTATACATGCACAAATGTTGAATGCTGTATTTTGACTGGTAATGCTTTCTTTGCAAAAGATAGCTGCCAATAAGTGAAATTACTGAAAAGTCATGTTTATCTGAAGATAGAGATTTCTGATAGAAAATGACTGTAAAAGCTATCGAGCTTAAAATTTTTGCTTTTAAACTTTTTAGAGCTGTTTCATGAATTTTGCACAGAAAGCAAAAATTCTGACATTCTGACATGTCATGTTCTGACATTCAGTTTCCTGCATTAAAATGACTGTTTAGCCCTCTTAAAGCATGCACAAATGTTGAATGCTGTATTTTGACTCTTTTGCACAAGATAGCTGCCAATGAGTGATATTAGTGAAAAGTCATGTTTAATTGAAAAGGAAGAAAGAGATTTCTGATAGAAAATGACTCTAAACAGCTAGCAAGCTTAAAATGTTGCTTTTAAGCTTTTTAGAGCTTTCCATGAAGTTTGCACAGTTCTGTTCTGACATCCAATTTCCTACATTAAAATGATTATTTAGCCCCATGCACAAATGTTGAATGCTGTATTTTGACTGGTAATGCTTTCTTTGCAAAAGATAGCTGCCAATAAGTGAAATTAGTGAAAAGTTATGTTTAATTGAAAAGGAAGTTATTTCTGAGAGAAAATGACTGTAACAGCTATCGAGCTTAAAATGTTGCTTTTAAGCTTTTCAGCGCGGTTTCATGAATTTTGCACAGTTCTGTTCTGACATTTAGTTTCCTACATTAAAATGATTGTTTAGCCCTCGTTCCCCTTCTGTCGCTCTCTCCACGTTGTGTCAGAGAAGCGACACTAGGGGTCTCTCTTGAGCGCCGATATTCACCTCTGAACTATGAAAAAAGGCCAATGAGAGTTGGCAACCAGTATTTGCATGTCCCGCCCGCAGACATACGGGTATTTAAGCGGCGCAAATACGGGAGTTCATTCAGAAAATTTCTTCGGAGCCGATGGTCCTGTCTGCAACTGCTGCATGTTATACACCGAGTTCCTGTCATCCCTCTGCTGCATAACTGTTGGATTCCACGGCACACAACAGCGGCGTTCTCCTGTTTGCACGGCTGTGCATTCCTGCCCCTGGGCGCATCGACAGTGCAGATTTAAAAACTCTTACAAGTTTTTTCCCTAAAAGAGTGATTTTATTTAAAAGAGTAATTTCCTCTAAAAGAGCAAAACACAGCGGCGTTGAACGTCCTTTTAAGGACGCGTCTTTATAAAGATGCCCTTCCGCCCCTGTGTTGTTTCTGGATGCGGTAGAGTGCTCTCCGCTTCCGACGGCCACAGGCGCTGTCTCATGTGTCTGGGTAGCGATCACACCTAGGCTGCGTTTGTGGATGGTTCATGTTCTCACTGCGAGAACATGACCATGACAACGTTGCGGTCGCGGCTTGCTTACAACGGTGAGCAAGCCACTCCAGCCGCCCCCCGTATTGCTCCTTCTTCCCACGGGATTGAGGACGATGCGGCTGGCGATGGAGGCGATTTGGGTATGGCTGCGCGTGCAGCTCCGCCGGGTACGCCCCCTCGGACCACCCCCGCCCCAGCACACTCGTTGATTCCCGTCCGTGCTCGAGGCGGCGGCGACTCGGCTCACAGCCAGTCAGCCGACCCTCTTGCGATGGAAGCCGATGAGCTCGCCGCGACATCGGAGGGCGCGGCATCTGATGCAGAGGACTCCCCTGGGCTGCCGCCTTCGGGCTTGCACGCCCAGGCTTAGGCTGACGCACAGATGTCCGACATGCTTTCCCGGGCAGCCAACAGTGTGGGCTTGGATTGGAACCCTCCATTCTCCCCACAGCCATCACGGCTGGATGACTGCTTCCTGGGGTCTGCGCGCCGCTCACAGCCTCACCCCCCCGGTTCTGTTTTTCCCGGAAGTGCATGACGAGCTGACGTCTTCGTGGAGAGTACCCCTCTCCACTCGTCACACCGCCACAGGCTCATCCGCCCTCGCCACCCTCGACGGCGGAGCGCGCCATGGGTACACGGCGATTCCCCAGGTGGATAGGGCGGTTGCGATCCATCTATGCCCCGGTACCCCTACCACCTGGCGAGGTCGCCCCGTACTCCCTTCCCAGACCTGTAGAGCAACCTCCTCGCTGACAGCGAAGGCCTACAGCGCCACCGGACGCGCCGCTTCCGCCCTGCATGTCATGGCTCTCCTGCAGGTCCACCAAGCCAAGGCACTTCGCAACATGCACGGGGGTGGCCCTGATCCCGACACGCTGCAGGAACTGCACTCAGCGACCGACCTCACCCTGAGAGCGACGAAGGTCACAGCGCAAGCGCTCGGGCAGGCGATGGCCACGCTAGTGGTCCAGGAACGTCAACTGTGGCTGAACATGGTCGAGATGCGTGAAGCCGACAAGACTCGCTTCCTCAACGCCCCTGTCTCCCAGTTCGGCCTCTTCGGCGACACCGTCGAGGACTTTGCCCAGCAGTTCTCCACGGTAAAAAAGCAGACGGAGGCCATCTCTCACATCACGCCTCGCCGCAAGCCTGCCGCTACGGCCCATGCCCCGTCTGCTCACCGAGGGCATCCTCCCGCGGCCAGAAGACAAGCTCCTGCTCCGCCTCAACCCGGGCCCAGCTCTCAGCCCCAGCGTCGAGCTAACCGTGGGAAGCGCACGCCCCCTGTCTCACGGACCCCCTCGAGGACCCGGAAGGCTCCCAGGCGCTCCTGAGACATCGCACCCAGAGTCCAAGAAGTTAGCTCCGGAGGTGGTAAGACCGCTCCGTCCCCCGGTGGAGGGCCGGGAGGAGAATCCTTTGTTTTTTCATTTGCCGCACCCCCTACCAAATTCTCAATAAAAGAGCTATTTCCTTTGTCTCTGGGGCATATGGCCCGCAAATGCCGTTCTCACGGCACTCTGCTTTCAGGCCTCAACAGTCCCGGCTCCATGGACGCGGTGTCCCCGCTTTCAGCCCCACGACTGTTCAGACGAGTCCAGAGGACACCAGCATCAGACCTCCTCCTCAGTCACGAACCCGCCCCTGCCGGGTGCGCGGAGCAAGGTAAGTGCTTTGAGTTTATTCTCAGCACCAGAGCCTCGGGACGCCAAGTTGCCTCCTGACGCCACGTTACCTGTTCCGCACCGCTGCGAAGCCCCGCCGGGTACGTCCAAAAAACCCGTCCCTTTGGTGCCCCTAGCACGGAGTTTAGAGGCGTGGCTTTCACTGCCCAACCCGTCACGCTGGCTGCACCGGACCATTCGACTCGGTTACACAATTCAGTTTGCCAGGTCTCCTCCCCCCTTCGTGGGCGTACATTTTTCCGCAGTACACGGCCAACATGCCCATTCCCTGTGCGAAGAAATCGCCTCCCTTCTATTAAAGGACGCGATAGAGCCTGTCCCTTCAACCGAAACGAAGACAGCCCTTACTTTTTCTACAGCCCTTACTTTGTTGTACCCAAAAAAGGCGGCGGCTTACGACCGATCTTGGACCTGCGAGTTTTCAATCGGACCTTGTCCAAACTCCCTTTCAAAATGCTCACCCAGAAACAAATTCTATCTGGCGTCCGGCATCTAGATTGGTTCGCAGCGGTAGACCTGAAGGACGCGTACTTCCACGTCTCAATTTGCCCTCGACATCGACCCTTCTTACGGTTCGCGTTCGACGGTCAGGCGTATCAGTACAAAGTCCTCCCCTTTGGCCTGTCTCTGTCCCCTCGCGTCTTCACGAAAGTCGCAGAGGCAGCTCTTGCCCTGCTCCGAGTAGCCGGCATACGCATACTCAATTACCTCGATGACTGGCTCATACTGGCTCACTCTCGAGAGTTACTATGCGCACACAGAGACCAGGTGCTCAGGCACCTCAGCCGTTTGGGGCTTCAGGTCAACTGGGAAAACAGCAAGCTCTCCCCGGTCCAGAGCATCTCTTTTCTCGGTCTGGAGTTAGACTCAGTCTCAATGACAGCACGTCTCTCCAACGAGCATGCTCAGTCAGTGCTGAAATGCCTCGCTCCCTTCAAGCCAGGCGCCGTGGTCCCGCTAAAACGTTTCCAACAGCTCCTGGGGCATATGGCATCCTCCGTAAAAGTTACCTCTGCCTGCCGCCAGACCTTCAAACCCTGGACAGACCTTTGCTTTCTAAGGGCTGGAGTACCCTTGCAGCAGGTGTCCCGACGCGTTCTGGTCACGACCGACGCCTCCAAATTGGGTTGGGGCGCCGTATGCAATGGGCGCGCAGCCGCAGGCCGGTGGAACCGAGGCCCGCTGCGCTGGCACATCAACTGCCTAGAGCTGCTGGCTGTGTTTCTGGACCTGCAGAAGTTTCTTCCGTTAATTCGGCACAAACACGTCTTAGTCAGGACAGACAGCACCACGGTCGTAGCCTACATAAACCGCCAAGGCGGATGCACGCCCTCCACATGTCACAGCTCGCCCGTCGTCTCCTCCTATGGAGTCAGCAGTGACTGGAGTCACTGCGCGCCACTCACATCCCCGGCAACCTCAATGTGATGGCGGACGCGCTGTCAAGACAAAGCTTGCCCGGCGGAGAGTGGAGACTCCACCCCCAGTCGGTCCAGCTGATTTGGGACCGGTTCGGCAAGGCCCAGGTAGACCTGGTTGCCTCCCAAGAAACCTCCCACTGCCCGCTCTGGTATGCCCGGACAGAGGCTCCCCTCAGGGCAGATGCGCTGGCACACAGCTGGCCCACGGAGCTGCGCAAGTACGCATTTCCCCCAGTGAGCCTGCTTGCACAGGTGCTATGCAAGGTCAGGGAGGACGAGGAGCAAGTCACTCTGGTAGCCCCCTACTGGCCTACCCGGACTTGGTTTTCGGACCTCACACTCCTCACGACAGCCCCTCCCTGGTGGATTCCCCTGAGGAAGGATCTTCTTTCTCAGGGACGGGGCACGCTCTGGCACCCGCACCCAGACCTCTGGAACCTCCACGTCTGGCCCTTGGACGGGATGCGGAAGATCTAGCCGGCCTACCACCGACCGTCATAGATACAATCAATCAAGCCAGAGCCCCCTCTACCAGGCATCTCTACGCTCTAAAGTGGCGTCTGTTCGTGGACTGGTGTTCTTCCCGAGCCGAAGACCCGCAGAAGGGCGCAGTTAGGTCAGTGCTCGTGTTTCTTCAGTAGAGGCTGGAGAGGAGGCTGTCCCCCTCCACCCTCAAGGTGTATGTCGCCGCTATTGTGGCCCACCATGACACGGTAGACGGCAAGTCTCTTGGTAAGCACGACTTAATCGTCAGGTTCCTAAAAGGTTCCCGGAAGATAACTCCCTCCCGGCCTAACCTGTTCCCCTCCTGGGATCTCTCGGTCGTCCTTACGGGCCTCCAGAGACCCCCCTTCGAGCCGCTAGACTCAGCTGGACTCAGGGCCCTCTCTCTCAAGACTGCCCTGCTGATCGCGCTCACTTCCATCAAGAGGGTTGGGGACCTGCATGCGTTCTCTGTTAGCAACGCTTGCCTGGAGTTCGGTCCGGCAGATACTTTCGTGATCCTAAGACCGCGACCGGGCTATGTGCCCAAGGTTCCTACCACGCCCTTCAGGGATCAGGTAGTGAACCTGCAAGCGCTGCCCCGGGAGGAGGCAGACCCAGCCCTTTCATTGCTGTGTCCAGTATGTGCTTTACGTATTTATCTGGACTGCACACAGAGCACTAGATGCTCTGAGAAGCTCTTCGTCTACTTTGGGGGACAGCAGAAAGGGAATGCTGTCTCCAAGCAGAGACTCGCCCACTGGGTTGTCGACGCCATTTCCCTGGCTTATCACACCCAGGCCGTGCCCCCCCCTTGCGGGTCTGAGCTCACTCCACCAGGAGTGTTGTGTCCTCATGGGCACTGGCTAGGGGCACTGCCCTAGCAGACATTTGTAGAGCAGCGGGCTGGGCAACACCTAACACTTTTGCGAGATTCTACAATCTCCGAGTTGAATCAGTATCGTCCCGTGTTCTCTCAGGTACCGAGCCCGTAGAACTCGGTGGCATGCCCACGATATAACCAGGTGAATCGCTTGCACCTAGCGCCCTTCCCCCTAACCAGGGGAAACAGTGCGCCTTCATTCCCAGGAGGTCTCAGGTTTGGGACACTGGTCGATTCCTCCCTAGCCCTCGTGGGTCGCAGTTCAGCGGAGGAACTTGCTGACCCAAGCCACTGCGGGTACCGTAAGCTACCCTGTACTGGTATAGGTGCTCCACAGGTAAGGCCTCCTTCGGACTCCCCCTGTGTGTAACACCACGGTTCTGTCCCCTCTGGCGAGCTGACTCCCGTGTTTCCCTTAGGCAGTCATGGCTGCCTCGGCTGCCGTGCTGTATGTTCCCCCCTCTATAGGCTGGATCCACCACCGCACCGACTTTTCCACATAGGCCCTAAGTCAGGCCTCTGATGGTTTTGCCACTTAAACTTGCCTCCCCTCTGGGGTAGGCGTGGCCTCCGCAGGGTCTTCTCCGCCCTGAATAAGGGCTAAGACCCCCTTCCCTCAATGCGTGTAAGGGCCCCGGCCTAAGTTGCTCTATGCGAGAAACATAGAGAGAAAAGAGGCCCGGCCAGGCTTGGCCCGTTCCCAGGTTGGCAGCCAGCACCTTGTTCCGCCCTCCAGGGTAACGATAAGGAATTCTGATGGCTTAAATGGGGCATTGGGGAAGGGTACATGCAGCCTGATACAGTTGGTCATCCTGCACGTAAGAATACCTGCTCGCTCCTGTATCAGCAGTTCATGTACACGGCTCAGCGCGTGGTGCTTTTATAAGTGGACCCCTAGTGTCGCTTCTCTGACACAACGTGGAGAGAGCGACAGAAGGGGAACGTGTAGGTTACGTATGTAACCTCCGTTCCCTGATGGAGGGAACGAGACGTTGTGTCTCCCCTGCCACGTCGCTGAGCCGAGCCACTGTTGTGGCCGGACCATTTCCGGCTCCTCAGAAAAATCCTGAATGAACTCCCGTATTTGCGCCGCTTAAATACCCGTATGTCCGGGGGCGGGACATGCAAATACTGGTTGCCAACTCTCTTTGGCCTTTTTTCATAGTTCAGAGGTGAATATCGGCGCTCAAGAGAGACCCCTAGTGTCGCTTCTCTGACAGACGTCTCGTTCCCTCCATCAGGGAACGGAGGTTACATACGTAACCTAGACGTTATACATGCACAAATGTTGAATGCTGTATTTTGACTGGTAATGCTTTCTTTGCAAAAGATAGCTGCCAATAAGTGAAATTAGTGAAAAGTTATGTTTAATTGAAAAGGATGTGATCTCTGATAGAAAATTACTGTAACTGCTATCGAGCTTAAAATGTTGCTTTTAAGCTTTTCAGAGCTGTTTAATGAATTGTGCACATTTCTGTTCTGACATCCAGTTTCCTACATTAAAATGATTGTTTAGCCCTCGTTGTTTAGCCCCATGCACAAATGTTGAATGCTGTATTTTGACTGGTAATGCTTTCTTTGCAAAAGATAGCTGCCAATAAGTGAAATTAGTGAAAAGTTATGTTTAATTGAAAAGGAAGTTCTCTTACAAGAGGTTCTCTCGTATTGCGTAAGCTAGCTTACGCTACGGGAAAGATTCATCTTTTCTGAGATATTGAAGCCAAAAAATTATCCTTAATTTTGTATCATTTGTCAACGCAGTGCAGCAACTGCAGGCCTTGAGCGGGCTAGCTAGCGAGCTCATTGTTTGCTCTGCGGCAACTGCTGCAGCCTATAGATCGAACTTGGCGAACTCGCGTCCAATGAGAGGCGTCCGCGCTTACTGCATCAAAGCCCGCCAAAATGGGCGTGGCTAGAGTGCATATAAGCATAGTTCAGTAGGCTGGAACCCTGATTTTCATCTCTTCAGCGAGCTCTTCGCATCTCTGAACTGGAAGCCGCGTCGCCGTTCGAGGGGCATCTAGCAAGCTTGGACAGCGCTCGAAGAAGCCGGCCATCTCCGCCACCTTCAGCCATCCTGCGAGCTATGCCATCCGGCGACGTATCCTTTTTTAGAGCAAGCTAGTTCTTAACGAACTTCACAAAAGAGTAACGAGCGTCTTTTTTAAGATGCCTCGCAACACTTGCGCTTCATGCCGCGCCCCTCTCAGCGCCGGAGACCGCCACATCATCTGCGCTCTCTGCCTGGGACTGGGGCATGCAGAGCTCGCCCTCGCTGAAGGCGGCTGCGACCTCTGCGAGGAGCTTCCGATGTCGACCCTGCGGGCTCGACTCGAAGCACTCAGAACCGAAGCCGCCGCGCCGCCTTCCGTTCCGCCGCGCAGGAAAAAGCGCCGCTTCCAAAGGCTGCCAGAACCGGTGATAGAAGCGACTGCCTCGCCGGAGCCTCTCCCTCGAGCATCGCTCTCACCCTCCCCGCCCCCCTGGGACGCGCAGTTGCCGC
>NW_026265459.1:0-11000 GCF_025860055.1 Xyrauchen texanus | reverse complement strand
TTACAGAAACCTGGAGAAGCTCCTGAACTCTGTTAAACTGGATCTCCATCTGGATTCAGTGGATCTGATAGTGATTTCAGTCGGACCATCAGTGGAGTCCAGACTGAAGATGTTCAGTGTTCAATTCATGCATTATTTCACTCAATACTGCGGCTTTGTTGTGTATTTATTGTCAAGTGTCACAATTATTGCAATAATACATGTGCCAAAGTTACTAAATGATTATACTGAAATAATATTTTAGATGATCTTCTATTTATTTTATTTAGAGCAGATATAGTTGTTAGAGGGGATTTTATGATGTCATAATGGTCATGTTACAATGTAAAGTTCCTCCTATGGGGCGTGTTGTCACGTTCCACTTTCCTCTTTTACAGGTAGATGACAATAAAAAACACTAAGCTGTATTCACGAAACAAGTCCACATATTTGTGCCAGACATGTGTGAAATTAATGTGAATTAAGAAAAATACTCTGAACCCCAAGTGCATTTACACAAACTTAATAAAAACAGAAAGTGTTTGTTTGTGTCGCGCTCTCCCCTAATAAAAGTGTGCCATTATATCACAATGTGTCATGGAAACTGAACTGTTTATTTTACTCTCTTTTACATGTAAAACACCAAACAATTAAAACAAACAAGTTTCGGGGGGTCTGGGTATCTCAGTGAGTATTGACGCTGACTATCACACCTGGAGTCGTGAGGTTGAATCCAGGGTAAGCTGAGTGACTCCAGCCAGGTCTCCTAAGCCAGGGGTTTTCAAACTGGGGTCCGCAGACCCCAGGGGGGCCGCAAGAGGGAGCTAGGGGGTCTGCGAAAAACTTGACAGAAAAAAACATATATATGTAAGATTATATATTTCTTTTACATAATTAATTTTTTAACCTACATATGTTAAAAACCAAATCAACATACATTTTTGTGATGTATAAGAATGGTTCCTTGTAACGTGTTTATCCCAAAATACTTTGTGCTATTTACGTTTTGCACTTATAGTAAGGTGAACGGAGCAATTAGCGGTTAAGTACATGCTCTACAAACGATGGAAAGATTTTTGAATAATCGCGCTCCTGCAAGCAGTTCGTGTCAATCTGACTTGGCGAACGCTAAACAAAAGACTAGACAATATGACAAATCTTACATTACGTTTGGTTTTACCTGTATGTTAAAGCAGGGAGTCGAGAGACCCCAGTGTGTTCTCTGTCAAGAGATTCTCTCCAATGAGTGCATGAAACCATCCAAGCTCAAACGCCATCTACAGCAGAAACATCCCAGTGAGGCAGGAAAGTCCACTGACTATTTCAAACATCAGGAGTTGTGTTTGGCCCGGCACACTAGTACTTTTCAGCAGCAAGCATCGGCCCCGAGAGGAGTTTAAAGGCATCATATTTGGCATCACTCCACATCATGGCGTGCTAAGAAGCCGCACTACGATTGGCTGAAGCATTATTATTACCAGCTACTAAAGACATTGTCAGGGAGTTATTTGGAGAGGAAGCGGCACGAAAAGTAGATTGTGTGCCTTTATCGGACAATACAGTGAGCAGACGCATAGGTGACATGTCCAATGATAGCAGACGCAGCTTTTAGTACAACTGCAAGCCAGTGAATATTTTGCACTGCAGTTGGATGAAAGCACTGATGTTGCTTATCAAGCACAGATTATGATCTACATTCGTTTCCTCGGGTAGGACAAATTTATCGAGGAACTTCTTTTTTGTAGACCCCTTGAAGGCAGAACCACAGGGCAGGACATATTTAATATGATGGATCAGTTCATGACGGTCAATTCAATAGACTGGTCTCGGTGTGCTGGTGTGTGCACTGATGGTGCTGCCGCTATGACCGGTAAGCGCAGTGGTGTGGTGACCCTGATCAAAGAGAAAGCCCCCAATGCTGTTGCCACACACTGTATGCTTCACCGTGAGGCTCTTGTGGCCAAATGCATTGATGATGATTTGCATCACGTGCTGAGGGATGTAGTTAAAACTGTGAACTATATAAAATCACACCTCTTGAAACACAGACTATTCGGTTTACTCTGCAAAGAAATGGGTGCTGATTATGAGAGCTTGCTGCTTCACTCAGAGGTACGCTGGCTTTCCCGCGGTGCTGTGTTAAATCGCATGTATGCGCTGCGCAAAGAGCTGAGAGAGTTTCTCTCTGGTGAAAAATCAGAGCTTGCCAGCTGTTTTGAAGATGTCTCATGGATACTGAAGTTGTCATACATGGCAGATTTTTTCCAGCATCTCAGTGTCCTCAATCAGAGAGCATGCAAGGGCACAATGTTCACATACTGAACGAACAAGATAAGGTGGAGTGCGTTCACAAAAATCATCTCTATGGGAAAGCAAACTGACAGAGGGATTTACAGAAATGTTTCCTCTCTATAACCAGGAGTGCATCTCCCCCACTGCTGACAACATCACACCCATAATCCAGTCTCACCTGTCACATCTTCAGGGATATTTTAAACAATATTTCCCAGATTTGAACAACACCCACCTGGACTATGTTAGAAACCCATTTGCACCAGGAGTTGGCACTCATCTGGATCTAGCAGCCCAAGAGAAACTGATTGATTGGACAAATGAGGGAGGGATAAAAACAAAGTTCCCCTGCCTTCCTCTGTCAGAGTTTTGGATGTCTGTGAGAAAGGACTACCCCGTTTTGTCTGAGAAGGCAATAAAGTGTCTTTTACCATTTGCCACAACCTACTTTTGTGAAGCTGGACTTTCAGCACTGAAAGTACTTCAGTCCAAGCACCAGGCCCGTCAGGAGGTCGAAAGTGACATGCGCCTGGCTCTCACTAAAATGAAACCACGCATTGACAAACTGTGTAGAAGCCACCAGGCTCATCCATCCCATTAGGACATCTTGAATCAGTGAATGTGGTGTTGTTTAGTTTGATTCACATGTTTAAATATGCAAATGCTGCCCTTCAGGTTTCAATGTTCATCTACCAGTGCATTAATACTGTGAAAAAATGTACCCTGTTCAGTTAATGTATATATGTTTTGATTCTTCAGAAATACAAAAAACTACAGAAGCTACATATAATTGTTAATTGTGAGAATTATTTTTGGCTATAGTGAGTTGCCAAATAATAAAAGTAAATTGTTATTGAAACAGCATTTCATATTTACGTTTATTGTAATATGAATTTAAATATGTCTTTACATTATATACAATTATTTATTCAAAAATACATAGTTACCTTTATATTTTAGGTAAGGGGGTCCCCAGAATGTGATCATCATATTTGGGGGTCCTTGTGATTAAAAAGTTTGAAAACCCCTGAACTAGATGAGAAGTTGATGAAAGATGAGGCTGCAAACATTGCCTTCATCATGGTGTCCACCACAGGGATCTCCATTAAGACACTTTAAAGCTAAAGATAAGATCGTGTGTTTGCTTGCTTGTCTGTTTGTTTTAAACTGTGTAAACAGTCCACGTTTCAAAGAGCAACATGCTTTTTAAGATAATCGTTGTGTTCTGGATTTTAAAATGCGCTATAGACTGTGTGTCTGCATTGGGAGATGGAGTGGATTCGGGAAATCTAAGGAACAATGGACTAATGAGGACAATGTTTTATAGCCGCAAAGATCTGATGAGATTCCGACACAATGTTAGAACCCTACCAAAGCTCCTTCATGAACCTTCTGAAATAATCTGCTCCATCCACACAACAAACAGAAAGAAGAAAATAAAACGGAGGGGCTCCAGAGGCGGAATCCGAAATAGACTTAAATCTCGCGGCAGTCGGTTTCCTCTTCCTACAATAACCTTAACTAATGCTCGTTCAGCTTCAAAATAAAATGTCCGAACTCACAGCATTGGTGAAATATAATAGAGACTTTAAAAGAGCTAACCTGATCTGCATCACGGAGACATGGCTGACGGAGGCGATTGACAACGTACACTTGGAAGGATACTCATTAATCCGTCTGGACCGCGACAGTGCCAAGTCAACTAAAACAATTGGAGGAGGACTATGTATGTTCGTTAGCAGCAGGTGGGCGAATAATATTACGGTACGTGAAACTCATTGCTCTGCTCACTATGAACTATTGACTGTCTCTTTTAGGCCATATTATTTGCCTCGTGAATTTGGACAAATAACAATTATTTTAGTTTATGTGCCTGGACCAAACTTTGCACTTGCTGCCGAATGCATAGCTGCTAGTTACAACAGAGCTTTGCAATTCTGCCGAGGACCCAGTCTTCCTGCTTGGAGATTTTAATAAATGCAACGTATCTACGTTGTTGCCAAATCTTGAGCAATATGTAACCTGTCCGACAAGACTGGTTAAGACTCTGAACAAATGCTTCGGTAACGTGGAAGGTGCATATGTGCCAAAGCTACATCCACCGCTGGGACGTTCGGATCACAACGTTATTCATCTGTTACCAAAATACAGGCAGCTTTTAAAGAGGACCAAGCCTGCCGTTCAGCAGGTTCAAACGTGGTCCAGAGACGAAATAGAAAAGCTAAGAGGCTGTTTTGAGTGCACTGAATGGGACTTCTTTTTTAACGATGATGACTGTTGTAGTAATCATGAATTGTTGAATGATACAATAACCTGTTATGTTAATTTCTGTGTAAATTCAGTGGTTCAAACAAAGAATATCAGAGTCTATCCAAATAATAAGCCGTGGATTAACAAAGATTTGAAACTTTACTTAAACATGAAGAAAATAGCCTTCTTGCAGAATGATCAGCAGAAAGTAAAAGAGTTCAACAAAGCAGTAAAACATAAGATAAAACATGCACAGAATGAATATAAAGAGAATGTCGAAGAGAAATTAAAAACAGGGAATGTAAAAGACGCATGGAGGGTCTGAATACAATGATGGGTAGACAAAAGAAAAGAATTCAACAATGTGAAGAAGACCCTCATTGTTTTGCAAATAATCTTAATATTTTTTATTCACGATTTGATAATGATTTTAACGATAATTTGTCTGCTAGTAATGAATTAATGATGACCATGACTCAATCACAGCCTATGATTATACAGGAGAGGGAGGTTGTCATAGTGCTTCATAAAATTAAACCAGCATAAGGCACCTGGCCCAGATGGCCTGAAGGGGAAAGTCTTGAAAGAATGTGCAGCACAACTTGGTCATGTGTGTACAAGGTTGTTTCAAACCTTCCTGGACAATGGTTTTGTACCATTAGCCTGGAAGAATTCCATTGTCATTCCAGTGCCAAAAATACCTAATGCAAAATCTCTCAAAGACTTTCGCCCAATCGCACTCACATCTATTCTGTGTAAATGTATGGAGCGCATAGTATGTAAGGAATTGTTATCCCAAATTGAGACATGCATAGACCCCTGCAATTTGCCTATCGGGCCAATAGGAGCACTGTGGATGCCTCCCTTACTCTTTTAAATAAGGTTCAAAATCATCTAGACAACTCAAATTCCTATGTTCGAATACTCTTTATGGATTTCTCATCCGCTTTTAATACTGTCCAACCTTATCTTCTTATTAAGGATTAAGGAGTTTTTAAAAGGTCGCCCTCAGCGAGTTTGTGTTAATAATAATGTTATGTCGGATTGCTTGGTTCTAGATACTGGGGTACCGCAGGGATGTGTACTGTCTCCAATACTTTTTTCCGAGATACATAAATGAACTGAAGTGCAATGACGATAACCTTACCCTTATAAAATATGCCAATGATATAGCATTGGTCTCATGTCAGAAAGAAATGAACTGCACCTCATATTTTGAGTACATCGACAGTATCATCCGTTGGTTTGAGAGCAGTTCTTTACATCTTAATATCGAAAAGACAAAAGAGTTATGTTTGAGAAATCAATCAAGAAGAGTAGATTGTCACAAACCCCGCTCCCTCGCCTCCGCCCCTTGAGCTCAGTGCAGCTCTTTTTCCTCCCTCGGGCTTCCACCTGCTTTTGCTCGCTCGAGCTTGCACGCTGCTTTTTGCTCCTACTGGCCACATGCTCGTAGGGCAATCTCCCTTCCTCGAGTTCCTCACGCGCTTCCAATCCCCCAGAACATTATGACCACCTGCACTCGCGTCATCTGCACTCCTGCACATTAGTCTCACCTGCACTCGCCTCATCACCTGTTCATTGTTTACACCTGCACTTGCCCCTATATATATCACTACCCTTTCGCCTCACGGTTGTTGGTTATTGTATTTAGTTTCCGTGTCTTTGCCTCCCGCTAGTCTCGCTCTAGTTTTGACCTCCTCTCGCTCACCTCTTAGCTTGCCAGCTCCCTGTTTAGTCCTTCCCGCTACTCTATTCTGTTCACCCCGGCTTTGACCCTCGCCTCCCTCGACTACTCTCCCGGATTTGCCCCCTTTACTCTCTTTGATTCCCCGGCTTTTGACCCTACGCTTCCCTCGACAACTCTTCAATGGATTTGCCCATTTGTACTTTTTGCCTGCTTTTATTGTTGACAATAAAAGCAGTTTTTGACTTACATTGTGCCTGTCTCATCTTGTGTGTGTGTGTCCGGGTTACATAGATGCTGCATCTGAATATAAACCAGTTGTCATAAAAGAAAAACTGTAGAGCAAGTCTCGAATTTCAAATATTTGGGTACAATTATAGATGAGAAACTTAATTTTGAAAGTAATGTGGAGTATATTCATAAAAAAGCACCGACAACGCCTGGGTCTCCTTAGGAAACTGAGAAGCTTCAATGGTAGTCAGCAGACACTAACTATGTTGTATCGATCAATGATTGAGAGTATTCTGACATATAACATTATTTTATGGTACAGCAATCTAACACTGAAACAAAAGAACAAACTCTCACAAATAATCAATCAAGCAAACAAGATTACTGGACAAAAACAACAGCCACTACAGAGCTTGTTCGATCATTTTATGGGAAAAATGGCAATTGCAATTTTAAAGATAACACTCACCCTCTTCACTCTGCTTTTGAATTGCTCCCATCTGGACGTAGACTAAAAATACCCTTGGCTAGAAAAAATCTCTACAAAAGATCGTTTCTTCCTATGGCAGTGATTATCTTAAATCGTACAGTGTTTTAATTGAAACAATAGAGCGACTGCTAATATTTTTACATTTTTCTTTTTTACAGTGTTTAACTATATTATTTTTTGTATTTGTGTTGTTGATATGTGATGTGTCTTATGTTACAGTGTCAAAGAAAAATTTCCGCTCTGTGAAAACAGACTGGACAATAAAGTAAAGTTCAGTTCAGTTCATAATAGACTTGTGCAAAGGTGAACTTGTTCATATTCTGGTTTCACAGTGTACCAGATGCTGCTAATGAAAAAACTCCTATACGTTCAACAATAGATCTGCATGACTGGTTTGAAAAGGGCCTTTGATACTTAGTGAAGCCTGACGAGACTCAAGTGAAGTCTGAGAATTATGAGGCAGCTTCAGCAGAAGAAAACTGGACTTTTGTGGTCTTGAACAGAAAAAAACACATTGACTCCAGGAGTCTCACATAAGCATTCCTTAAAATACTGGACCGAACAATATAGTAGTAAAATGTGACAACACCTGCTGGAGTCCAGATAAACAAGAAAGAGGAAAAAGAATGAGACGGATACTTTTATGCTTTCTTTGACCATGTGACTCAAACCTGACCTGAAACTTTTACACTGACCAATCAGCAGATGACCTTTAACCCCCACTGTACAGACCCCCAATATACAAACACATCAGCCAATAATTCATATTATATTTCAAAAAGATGATTGATTGTGCATCTGTTTCTCCATCAGTTACTCTTGAGTTATCAGTTACTCGTCCACTCAAGAATTCAGCTCCAGAATGAAACATGTTAAACACTTCACACAGTTGAACCACTAAGAGGTCACAGAAGTACTGAAAGACAGTGGACAGGCTCATATAAAGGGAGAGGTGATGTAACATACATGTTGTTCAGGTATTCAAATAGATTCATCTAGTGCTGGAGTCTCTTGTTTGATCGAGTGTGTGTTGATAAAGTGATTTTTCAGGAGTCGCTCAAATGGAAGTTTCTTGAAGACAAGACTTGAGGAGAGTCAAGAGCACCGATATCAAAACTAACTCTAATAGAGAGACAGCTCTTCTTCAAGACACTCGACTCCTCATTTCTCACAAGAAAATGGAGAAAACATTCAAAAGAATAAAGGGAAGATTCTCCTCCCTCTTTCTTTCTATTCTTATTTGTTTTGAACACACAATCACACACTTTACTTCAATACACTCAACCACACAGCACAATTTCACTCAATATCAAAGAACTACAATTCACTTCACAGTCAAACACTTCTTCCTCTCTCCATGGAAAGACACAAACTGAGGGGTTTTGAAGTGTCTCAGTAACCTGTAACATCTGCCTCCACTAATTATCCCTCATAATGAAGCTCATTAGTGGCTTGTACATCTGAAACAACACCAGCAGAGGGAGACAAAGAGAGAGAAAGTGCTGCTCCAAAACAGAAAATCCCTGTTGAATTACACAGAGATGGATCAGTAGTATTCAATAGTACACTTATCATATGACTTCAGAAGAAATGGATTTAATCACTGGAGTCGTGTGGATTACTTTTCTGCTGCCTTTATGGGATTTTTGGAGCATCAAAGTTTTGGTCATCATTCACAAGCATTGTATGGACCAGCAGAGATGAAATATTCCTCTAGAAATCTCTGTCATTGTCTACATTCATTTCCATTTAATCCATGAACATTTATTATCTCTTCATGTCGTCTGTGGGGAATCTGGGTTCTCCATTGCGGACAGTGATCCAAACCAGTTTAACCATTTACCGCTACCTCAAGATTATATAAACACTCCAACATGTGAAAGAGAATATATAATATTGGGTCACTCAATGACACAATGTGCTTATTTGTCTGTTTTTCTCACAGTAATCCAGACTGTATAATGTCAGTGAGAGCTCTCTGAAGAAATCAACTCTATTAATTCTATTGATTGATGTCTGTTTTACTCAAAGAGGGTATTTCCAGAGAGAGTCACTTTGCATTGGCATCACACGCTTCAGTGATCAGAGAGTGTTTATAACTGTGAGTCAAACACTTTATAACACACGGCTGTTTTTCAAGATACAAAACCAACAAACACAAAAATGAATTTCTTCATCTTTATTTGGATTCTGGGAGCTTTTATTCCAGGTAAACATCAAATGAAATCTTCTCACTGATTTACTGATTTTTAAGACTTTCATATACAGTCAATTTAAAGATTTTCATCAAACGTTATTTTCTCCTGATCAGAATCCAGAGGAGTCACTGTAACTCAGACTGAAGTTGTGACTAAAACTGCAGGAGAAGAAGTCACTATAAACTGTAAAACTGATCCTGGACTAACTAGCAATGATTTAGCTTGGTATCAGCAGAAACCTGGAGAAGCTCCAAAACTCATCATATATAGCATAGATGAACTGTATGATGATAGTTTTCAGCGATTCACTGGAAATGGAGAATATGGTGGAACTGATTTCACTCTGACCATCAGTGGAGTCCAGACTGAAGATGCAGGACATTATTACTGTCAGAGTGTACATGAGATCAGTGACAGTTATGTGTTCACACAGTGATAAAGAGTCGTACAAAAACCTCTGTCAGTCACACTGCACTGATACACTGACAGATACTGCAGCTGCTCACACACACACACACACACACACACACACACACACACAAACTTGTTTTTATATCATAGTGGGGACTCTCTGTGAATTTCGATGCATTTTATGGATTTTATACAGATCTAACGATAATTTCTATCCCCTAACTCTAGAAACCTTTTTGCATTTTCAAATAAACATCGTTTTTTATGTTTAATAAGCCATTTAACAAACAATAACAAACCACTGGTTTTACTATCCCCACAACACACACACACACACACACACACACACACACACACACACACACACACGCACACACACACACACACACACACACACACACACACACATGTTGGTGCTTCTATCATTATGAGGACTCTCCATAGACATAATGATTTTTATAATGCTAAAACTACATATTCTATCCCCTAAAACTAAATCTCATAGAAACCTTTTAATTTATTTTTTATTTATTTACTCTTTTACTGTTTTATTTAATTGTGCTTTAATAATATTGTTTGAGTAATATTGTGTTATTGTTTATGATATTAATGTTCAGCACTTTGGTCAACATTGTAGTTTTTAAAGTGATTTATAAATAAACTTGAACATGAAATTGTTTGTAACCTAAAAATGCACACCAGTGAGAATTGGCACAACTGAAAAATAAATATTCAATTTATTAAATCAATAATAATTTTACACATTGTTTAAGACTTTTGGACCCCACAGTATTTCTCTCCTGCATGTTTATATTTCAAAACCTCTTAATAAATTGTTTCATTTACTGAGAACACTGTGTGTGTGAGTTTCTTCATTTGACCACATGATCTTGTTTCAGCAGTTAATCCAGGATGGACTTCAAAGACATTAATCATTAATCTTACAGTTCAAACACAATCGATGTTTAAACACTGACCCTTAACACTTAGTTTAATCATTTTAAACCATGACTTTAACTATACATAAGCAATATTTACATTATATTCATGATGTTAGCTAGAGGGGAACTGGCCCCCACAGTGAGTCTGGTTTCTCCCAAGGTTATTTTTCTCCATTAATCAACATCTTATGGAGTTTTGTGTTCCTTGCCACAGTCGCTTTCAGCTTGCTCACTGGGGTTATTAATACAATTATCATTTAATTACTTTTTTTTAAACACGATTAACAATTGTATATTATCTAATTACACAATGATGATTCATCGACATTATAGACATTATAATTGTATCGTCTGTTAATGCTTGATCTTCTGTAAAGCTGCTTTGAAACGACGTGTGTTGTGAAAGGCGCTATACAAATCAAATTGAATAGAATGAACTGAGATCCATGATCTGAAATGAGTTATTTCGGGTTACCCTCAAGGATGAACACAGTTGCGAGAAATTGAGTGACTGTTTTAGA
>NW_026265458.1:0-11000 GCF_025860055.1 Xyrauchen texanus | reverse complement strand
ATAAGCTTCCCGTAACTCCCTTTCACCTCCGCGGAAGTTAGTACCTCTATCAGACCATAAATCTACTGGTGTCCCTCTCCTCGAGACAAACCTTCTAAGAGCCATGAGGAATGAGTCTGTACTCATGCTAGGGAGTAAGTCTAGATGGACCGCTCTCGTGGTCAGACATTTAAAGAGAATACCCCAACGCTTCTCTGCACGTCTTCCTATTTTGACCAGCATGGGTCCAAAGCAGTCCACTCCACAAGAAAACTGAAGGCGCGCAGATGGCAGATCCGCCATCTTGGGGATTGTCGGCTGGGCCCTCCACTTTTGACATTCGGGGCAGTTATGTTGGAACCGTCGAACCGCTTCGCGGCCACGCAGGATCCAGTAATATCTCCGTATTTCCGCGAACAGTCGTTCCGATCCAGAATGATGTAACTGGTGATCATAGTGGTGAATGATCAAGCGAGTGACTGGGTGATCAGGATCCAAGACCACCGGATGCAATACGGCATCCTTGATGCCTACAACTCTCCTCAAACGACCTCCTACTCTTATCAGACCACAAGATGGATTAATTTCAGGGGCTAGGGTGATTAGTCGACTTCTGGACCTGACTGACTTCCCAGTCTCTAATAGTTTATAATCCTCAGGGAAGGATTCATGCTGTACCCGTTTGAGGATATGGACCTCAGCCTGGCGGAAATCCTCAGCCTCTAAAGGAGTCCCTGGAGCTACGGTAGCTTGAAGTTCTTGGGCAGTGACATCCAATAGTTCTTGCCAGGTGTGGTAGTTCCATCCACCAGTGGGTTCAACAGAGGAATGTAAGGTATTGATTCCGCAGAAGGCTGATTTCCGCAGTTCGACTTTGTCTTCCATAGTCTCAGTCTTTGGTATTACTGGCCATCCCTTGGAATCCTGGAGGAGGAAAGAAGGTCCTTGCGACCATCGGTTCGGTGCAACAAGGTATGGGAGAGGTTTCCCTTTTGTGATGTCATCCGCGGGGTTGGCGGCAGAGCTCACATAATGCCAAGAACACTTATCTGTCAGCTCCTGAATCTCAGCGATTCTGTTCCCCACAAAGACTCAGTAGCGGCAGGACACTGAATTTAACCACTGGAGGACAGTGGTAGAGTCTGTCCACAGGGAAATAGACTTAATACTTAGGGTCAACTCGGTTTCCAGTAACTTAGACAACTGTGCTGCGACTAGACTCCCGCAGAGTTCCAGTCTTGGAATAGAGTGAACTCTCTTAGGAGTGACACGGGAGCGTGCCATAATGAAGGACAAATAGGTGCGACCTTCCTGGTCAGAAGTTTGGAGGTAAGCAACTACACCATAAGCCTGCTCAGAGGCATCAGAGAAGATATGTACCTCATGAGTAGCTCCATCCATCCTAACTTCAGGAGGGACATAAGTCAGAGGAAAGGTAATACAATGAAGGTATTGGAGTTCTTCTTCCCATGCATTCCAGGATTGTATGAGCTCAGGTGGAAGGTTAGGGTCGTCCCACCCTCTTTGTTTGTTCCACAATTGTTTAATGATGACCTTTGCTCGAGTTGTATAAGGTAGAAGCCAACCTAGAGGGTCGTACTGGGTAGCCAGGACCTTATAGATGTTCCTCAAAGTGGGAGTCTTGTATACCACCGGTCGGTGCTTGTAGGACAAGGTGTCCGTCTGCCAATTCCAGCTCAGACCTAGTGTCAACTCAGGGATATCTGCCTTCTCCTGCGTCAACCGTAGTTCCACACTCGCAGCTTGGGCATTGGTTGGTAGGTGACTCAGCACTTTAGGATCATTACAGGCCCACTGTCGAATGTCAGATCCAGCTCCTGAAAGGATATGACGTAGCTTATCAATCAATTTTCTAGCTGCATCAGCAGTAGGCAAGCTTTGCAGGCAGTTATCAACATAGAAACACCTCTCCACCGAAAACCGAATTGACTCATCTGTCTGGGGGTTTTGCCGTACATGGCGTTGTAGTGCATAGATAGCACAGCATGGACTGGAAGTCGTACCGAAAGGCAATACCTGCCACTCTAGAGTCTTGGGTGCCTCATCCATCTTCAGGTCCCGCCAAAGGAAACGGAGTAAAGGACGGTCCCCAGGTAGAAGATGGACCTGGTGGAACATCGCCTTGATATCCCCACTCACTGCCACGGGATGTTCTCTGAAGTGGATAAGGACGCCCAACAGAGAGGCCCCAAGTGTAGGACCGGGCAACAGGAACTGGTTAAGGCTTTGACCTTGGTACTGATGGGAGCAGTTAAAGACAATGCGGAACTTTCCATTGTGGCTAACAATGTGGTGAGGTATGTACCAACATTCAGCCGAATCAGGTATAGGGTCAGTTAATTCCCGAACAGCACCAGACCCAATGAGTTTCCTTATTTCCTCTTTATAGTTTTTGACAGGATCCTCAGCTTTGACAGGATCCTTCAGCAGATGCCTTTCTACACTGCAAAGGGTAGGTAGGACTGACTCAATAGGTGCATTTAACACAGGAATGTCCTTTCGCCGCAGTAAGGGCGTAGCCAACCGATTTATTCCATCCATTTCCAGGATAAGAGTCTTCTTCTCAAGCAGCTGAAGGGCCTCCTGATCCTGCTTAGACCGGGATACCTCTCTGCCCTCCTGCTGATGAACCATATCCAACTGCCATAGTCGTTGGACGTTCTGTAGGAGTTCATCCTGGATTGATGCTAAGGAGGTTAGCAGACATTGTCGTGCGGCATGAGGCCGCCCCATTGAAGGGATGGGGCCTTGGAGCGTCCATCCAAGGCATGTATGAACTGCAGCTGGCGCACCTGGGCCGCCTAATCGAACAGGCTCAGTTGGAGTTATGAGATGTGGCTGATCGGAACCGATAAGAAGTAAAGGCTGGACTTCAGTGAATTTACTGATAGGAAGACACCTTAAATGTCTGTACTTATGCTGTAGCTGTTCTACAGGGTAAGACTGACGTGAAAGGTTAAGACGATCTGCAGTAAAGGCATGATTTATCTTATATTTTGTTTGGGGTTTACAGAGGGGGGAGATCTGAAAGGATATAGAGGAACCATGAAGGACTTGAATGTCATCTCTCACTGTCCGCAATGGAAGATCTTCAGGGACACCTTGGATGCCCAAGACTTTAACTGCAGTGGAATAGTAACAGAGCAGAATAGTCCGCTCTGAGCCGTCATCTAGAAGAGCGAAGGTGTCCAAGGTGCGATTTTCATAATGCAGATTTATAGGAACTACTTTGAGCATAACGCGACCTCCGATAGAGGGTTTATCCAGAAAGAATTGATCTGGAGAAGAATTTGTCAGGCAGCTCTTCTCCACAGCCGAGCCCTCCTTCTGGGAGGGACTAAAATTAATCTCATGTAGAGGGCGAAGATGGGCGCCTTGGCAGAGATTGCAGGACTTTTTAAGGTCACACTGAGCTGCATGGTGTGACCTAGCACAACGCCAACAACGATTGTTGCTACGAATCCAGGTCCTGACTTGATCTGGGGTAAGTTTAGTGAAGGAGGTACACTGGCTCAGGTAATGATCAGTCTTCTCACAGAAAGGACAATAACGTTTTACTTTAGCAGGCTTAGTTTGTGAAACGGAACCTTTATGATAGACAGCAGTCTCACTATGGGATTCTCCAACACCATGCAAGATGGTCACAGTTCTCTTTCCAGAGTCTGACTTAGCATGAAAGCCTTTAGACATTGGCTCGGCATCGTAGCTATTACACCAAGTTTCGTAACGGAGCCAATTCGAAAGATCAACTAGATTGGGGGTAGTGCCAGGTTGGCGGAACATATGACGGCGAAACTCAGCGCGTTGCTCAGGGGGGAGCTTACTCAGCAGGCGCGTGACCTGAGACCCACAACTCAACTCCAGTTCACCATCACGTCCCAAGGTTCTCAATAGGCCAACTAGTGACTGCACCTGGAGAGCGAACCTCTGGAAGGCGGAGATATCACCTCGCTTTATGTCAGGGCTCTCAAGGACAATGGCGATTCTCCTTAAGGCTAACTGATGCGGTTGGCCAAATTTCTCATGGAGCGCAGCCATTGTATCAGTGAATGGGGCAGGTGAGTTCAGATAAGCATCTGCTATCATTCTAGCCTCCTCAAGCTTAAGATGATCCACTAAGATCTGATATTTAAAAAGTTCAGTCCCATCTGTGGGAAGCAGATTTTCCAAGGCTATCCTGAGTCGAGCAAACTCTCCTGGATCAGGTCGAATGAACTTAGGGATCGTAGGGGTAGGTCCTCTATACACATGTTCTGACCCAAAATAAGGTGCTACAGGTCGTAGGTTGGACTCTGACTTTGGTGCTAAGGCTAGAGGACTCGAATAAGCAGGCACTGGATTAAATTGTGTAGGAATAGTCACTGTCGTACGGTTGGGAGGTAAGGGTATGGCCTTAGCTATTAGTAACTCTTGAATCTCTTTAGGGGTAGGAGGGGGAGGAAGTCCATAAGCCTCAGAAGCATAAGGCGGAGGAGGGCATGACTGAGCTGCTGCGAGAACAAAGGGATTGTTTCTAGTCTCTGGCATTAAAGGTTGGTAAATAGTGGCTCCCGTATCAGACAGGGCAAGGGCATCCACTCGTTTACTCAGGTCATCTTTAGGCTCAGGCCATGGAGGTAAGGGAAGCTCAGTGAGGTTAATTTCCTCCTCTAGGGTTGTGGACTTATATGGCCTCACAGGGGGACTGGATGACTGCAACACTGACTGCTGTGCTTGTGGGAGGTTCTGGCTTATAACTTGACTAAGGTTAGCTCTAAGGGACTGAGCAACTTGAACCAATTCTCTGACTTCTGCACAAACTTCCCTCAACTCTTTCAAGTCTGCCTTGAAAGCCTGATGGGTCTGAATTAGTTGTGCATGCTCATTGCGCAAATGCTGTATCTCACTGTTGTGCTCAGAGGTAATGTATTCATTCACTTGCGGTGAAGAAAAGGATGGCTGATGGAAGGTAGCATGCTGAGGAGGCTTATAACTCGTGGACATAGTCAGTGAGCCATCAGAACATACCAAGTAACCACCAGGCGGGGTGGTGTAAGGTTAAAAGGATGGGGAAGGAGTCCGATGGACAGGTGCCTCCCAGGTGTATGGAACGTCAGGCTCAGTGACAGTTCTGCCTCGTGTGTATTGTACCTCGTATTGTTGTAGGTAAACTGGAGGGCGCGTAAGTCGTTTAGCGCAAGCTCCTCCATTAATCTCCTCATCAGAGTCCATAATGTCAAAAGGGAATGCTCATCCGGCTCGAAGGACCAATTTGTTGTAGAGGCTTTTGTACTGTTAGGTTCTGATTGACTAATGGATGAGTAAACCCCCCTGGGTGCCTGTCAGAGCACAAATGATGAGGAGACAGATGTTCAACTTAATCACTGTGTATTGATGGTAGATGAATGGACCACAGATGTAAATTCAGTGATGTACATAAGGATATGGTTTTGTCTGAAAACAAGAAATACAATAAAGGCAATGAGTAAACTGAATATATACAAAATAACAGGCATTCATCATTACATAAGGAAACCAAAAAATTCTTAATTCACTTGAGTGACATTTCTATACCAAATATACAGTCTAATAAACAGAAACAAGGGATTTTACTGGATGACATAAGCGATTAGTGGGTGTTAATAACATACAATTGCCATGTATGAATAACATCATAGCTAACATGAAAGCATTCCAACAAACATGACTCTAATCACTTGTTCGGGGTGATAAGAGTTTAACAAATTAACATTGTATCATCAAGACATCATGAATAACCAGTAACAATGATTTGCATATTAATAAAGAATGAATCATCACACTTTAAACATTATTAGCCATCTATTGAACACAGAACGATCGCTTCAGGGCATGTCCGGGCATGTACATATGACACGGAATCATATAACACTGTTCAGATTGCTGTTAACACAAACATGTTATAAAGACTTACTTTGAGGTCAATTACTAACATCTGGATGTTACATCTGCATCAATCATCACGAACAAACAGGAATAAACATCTTTTCAGATAACAGCTCAGACAGATCACACAAACACAGCCGATTGCAGCAGCTCAACTAACTATAATGCTCACTGCGGGATTGTTACCATGGCTACGGTTTCAGAATAAAAGTCCATATCAAAGGAGCCTTTATAACAGGTAATATTTGCCTAAGTCACGTAAAACATCTATGTGTGTGTAAATACATTTTTTTCAAGTTTATAGGTTTATTTGAAAACCTAATGGCAATGTGAATTCTGTGAACAAGAAAATTTGTGAGAAAGGAGATGTATATTGCTTGTGGGGGAAAAAAACAAATGCCATATCTTGGTTTTGAAGTAACAAAAGAAAAGAAAATTCCTTTATTGTTTAAAAGAATGTGGAAAAACTGTTAAATCAATATAGCTGCTGGGGATTACGTGCAGCGCAAACCTGTTTCTCCAGTCTCTTCATTCTGTCTTTTTTTTTATAATGTATTTATTGTAAATTTTCAGATTTTCAGACAAATAGACAATACAGTCACAGGACAGAACCAAACACAAACACACAGAGGAGGGGAAAAAAAATAAAAAAAAATCCTTCAGTTGGATTCCAATGTGCAGGAAACCACATCACCAAGCACAGGCAAGGAAGGTCAAAACAGATGATTGCCTAGTGAGACATTATAAACCAGGTGAGATTGTACAACTTGTCCACATGAGATATACATAGGTATCTTTACATTAAAGACAGAGGTCAACGGATATAACAGTAAAATCCTAATAAAAAAAAGTGTAAAATGTTTTATAGAAAAACATATTAAATAGCTTCATCATTGTTGATTTTTAATTCAAATATCTCTATATTACCAGAAATGCTATATCTGAGTCTTTCCACATGTAGAGTAGAGGAAAGTTCTGACAACCAAAACTTGAATGGTGGCTTCGTGTTTTTCTTCCACATGCAGAGTATAGATTTTTTGGCAATCATCAAACCATACTGTATAGGCAGTCGGGTAGCCTTATTAAGGCGCAGCAAAGAGGCCGACCAGCCAAGAATGGCAGTCGCAGGATCCAAGGGAAGCTCACAAGCATAAGCTTCAGAAAGAAACTGAAAAACTTCTGACCAGAATTCACCCAGTTTTGGGCATGCCCAGAAAAGATGACCAAGAGAGCCCTCCGCAGACTCACACTTATTGCAGAGAGGGGAGATAGTAGGATAGAAAGAATTAAGTTTAACCCTTGAGTAATGTAAGCTGTGCAGCACCTTATACTGAATAAGTTGGTGCCTGGCATTAATAGAACAGGTGTATATATTTTTAAGACATTTTTCCCAATCCTCCTCAGAGAGCTGAACATCTAATTCCTCTTCCCAAACGTTTTTCAGATGAATAGTGGAAAAATCTAACTGACTTGTGAAAAAGTCAACAAATTTTGTAACTAACTTTGGAGTGTTGGGAACGCAAGTAAGCAATTTATGTAATTTACTATTGGCTAATAATATTTCAAAATTTGGCACAGCGGAACGGACATAGTTTCTAATTTGTAGGTATCTAAAGAAATGTGCAGCAGGAAGGTCATATTTCTCTGTTAGTTGAGTGAATGAGGCAAAATTATTGTCAATATATAAATCTCTTAAGGTAAGGATTCCTTTTCTAGCCCAACCTGGGTCTAATAGTGAAGGTTTAAAGGCATGGTTACGACAGACCGGAGCAAGAAAAGAGGTATTTGGCAATTTAAATGCCTTACCAATCTGAAGCCAAATCCTAAGAGAACTATTAATCATAAAATGGGATCCTACTGTGGCTTTAAAAGTCGCTGGGACAGCAAAAAGTAATGAGGAAAGTGACGAATTTGAGGCACCTTGCTCAATCATAAGCCATGAAGAGATATCAGTTGAGGGATTGTCGGGGTGCGGGTCCTGCCAGTAAGTTAAGGCTCTACAATTGGCAGCCCAGTAGTAATATTGAAAGTTTGGCAAACCCAAACCCCCTAGCGACCTAGGCTTACACACGTGTATTTTAGATATTCTGTGTGCTTTGAAGCCCCAGACAAAAGGCAGCACAATAGAATCTAAGGTTTTGAAGAACTTTTGGGGTAAATAAATCGGCAAGTTCTGGAAAAGATACAAGAATCTGGGTCACCATCTTAATAGCATTCACACGCCCCACCATTGATAGTGGTAAGGTCCTCCAGCATTTTATATTGTCCTTTAGGTTTTCAAGCATTGTTAAATAATTAAGCTTATATATATCTTTTGGGTCAAACGCCTTTTCTGCATCTAAGGCAAGAATTGCAACGCTAGCTTTGGAATCGAATCTGGTGTATAAGATATTCATTAAACGCCTGACGTTGAAAAAAGAAAAACGGCCAGGAATAAAACCCGATTGGTCGGGGTGGATAATTTCCCCGATGCAGTCATTTAATCTATTAGCCAGAATTTTAGTAAAAATTTTAAGGTCAGAGTTCAAAAGAGATATTGGTCGATAAGATGCTGGGTCAGTTTCTTCTTTACCTTTTTTAAGAATTAAGGAAATATTTGCGTCATACAAGGACTGGGGAAGTTTATGTATGTCAAAAGAGTGATTAAGCATCCTCAGCAGCAAAGGAGAGAGCACCTGCGCAAATCTTTTGTAAAATTCGATCCCGAAACCATCTGGGCCAGGCGCTTTGCCACTGGGGGAAAATTTAATCACAGCTAGTATTTCCTCTACCGTTATGTCCGCATTCAAAGCTGCCTGCTCAATGCCACCCAACTTTGGAAGATGTAATGAATGAAGGAAATCAGCCAATGCTGAGGGGTCAGAACAACCCCCAGATTTGTATAATTTTTCATAAAATTCAATAAATGTATCATCACTGGGAATTGTTAGAACGACACCATTTTTGTTCTTCATTTTATGAATTGCTCTAGAGGCTTGTAGCCACCTCAGCTGACGAGAAAGCAATTTGTCTGGTTTGTCCCCAAGTTCAAACTGTTTTTGCTTCACTTTTAGCAACATATTATTAACTTGGTTCGAAATAATCGAGTTATATTCCAATTTAAGTGCTGTAATTTCGTTAAGCACTTCTGAGTCTGCTGAATCTCTGTAAGTGTCCTCCAGCCGAGTAAGACAGTTATCAATTTCTTAAAGCCGCTTTACCCTTTGCTTTTTTAGGCTGGACTCTTAGGAAATAATATGTCCTCTCAAGACAGCCTTTAAGCTTTCCCATAGTGTCGAGTCAGAAACCTCGCCCGTGTCATAAAATTTAAGAAACTCCGTTAGCAACTCTGTTCATTGTTCACAAAATTTTACATCCGAGAGCAGAGTAGGATTAAAACGCCAGTGATAGCTGGGCTTAATTTCTACGAGATCTAAAGAAATTGTCACTGATGAGTGATCGGAGATGATTCTATTATGATGCTTCATTGATTTTACACAGGGAATGATTTTAGAGTCTACTAAAAAGAAATCTATCCTGGAGTATGATTTATGAACTTGCGAAAAAAAAGTGTACTGCGTGTCCGTTGGGTGTTTTAGTCTCCAGATATCAACAAGGTCAAAAGAAGTAATCAGATTGTTAAGAACAGAGGTAGAGTTGGCCAAGGGTATTCCAGTGCGAGAAGGAAATCTATCTAGAGGAGGGTCCAACACCAAGTTAAAATCACCGCCTATTATCAGGTGTGTGTTCAGCGTGTTTGGTAAAAGATTAAAGACTCTGCGAAAAAAAAGCAGGGTCATCAAAATTAGGGCTGTACACATTAAGCAGAGTGACATGAATTGAGGAAAGTAGGCCAGATACAATTAAGTAGCGGCCGTTAGGGTCGCTGATAGTGGATATATGCTTAAAAGGAGCTGACTTTCGAAACAAAATAGCTACTCCTCTCGCCCTAGATGGGAAGGTAGATTGAAATACCTGGGAGATCCAATTGCATCTCAGTCGCCTTTGCTCAGAGTGCCTAATATGCCTAAAAATATTATGTCAGCAGGGATGGACTTCAAATAAGAAAAAACTTTAGCTCTCTTAACCTGGTTATTTAATCCCCGGACATTCTAACTAGCAAGAGTGACATTGCCACCTTTAGGTGAAGACACCCTACTACACGTCATGAAGTATAATATCTATTGTAATGGCAGCTGCAAAATGAATTTGAAGGAATAATAACCACTGAATAACCAATGAAGGAGATGTACAAACACTAAACTCAAGACAACAAACAACAACAAAAAACAGAACCACCCACCCTCCCCCTTCCATCAGCTTCCCCAACTGAAGCCGGGAAAAAAAACTCATATGAACAGCGGAGCTGCAGGGCAGCATAAGGAGTAAGAGGAAAACCTGCCTACCAAAATAACCTAAAAAAGAAAAACCAGGGGACTCCCACAAAGCCTCCACATAACTAAGTTATCAACAACAGAATTGCTCTATAAACCTGAACTAGTGTGTAACACACAACCCTTGTAGCACAGAGATATAACTTTTTTTTTTAAACATGGTTTAAACTATATAAATGATATGAGAGAGAGTATGAACATGTTCGTGCAGATAAGGCACTAATAACGTGTACAATCAGATCAAATAACATGATCGCAAGCAGTCTGTACAATGTCTCTCTCTCTCAACCTTTTTTTTTTTTTGCTTGAAAATACTCACAACCTCGTACTAAAGGCTGCCGGTAAACAGCAGAAATGACGATTTAAGTCATTCAGCCATGGAAACAATATTGAAAAACAATCTCGCGCAGCAGATCAAGTAGGGTCTTCAACAGTGATGATGTCAACAAATAATTCAGCATCCGAAACCGAGCCAAAGATTTTCTTGTTAGTGCCCTGGGTGACAAGAAGACGTGCGGGGAACAGCATTCCGAATCGAAAACCGGCCTCCTTCAATTTCCTTTTCACTCCGTCAAACGCCCTTCGCTGTGAGTGGACCTCAGCCGTGAAATCTGGAAAGACGGAGATGTGAACGCCATCATATTTTAGAGGTGAGTGTTGTCGCGCAAGCCGGAGGATCGTCTCCTTGACCGGGTAATGATGTATCCTCGCGATCAGAATTCG
>NW_026265457.1:0-11000 GCF_025860055.1 Xyrauchen texanus | reverse complement strand
CATTTTTGACCAGAAAATGGGAATTTTGGCATGGCCTGTAGCTCCTCTAGGGGTGAATGTTGTCCATTCTTGGTTTGTGGGTTCCTGTCTGCCTGTAGTATCAATGTACCAAATTAAAAAAAATTTGACCAGAAAACGGGAATTTTGGCGTGGCCTTTAGCTCTCTAGTGGCTTAATGTCGGCCATTCTTGGTTTGTGGGTTCCTGTTGGCCTGTAGTACCATTGTACCAAATTAGAACATTTTAGACCAGAAAATGGGAATTTCGACATGGCCTGTAGCTCCCTAGGGGCTTAATGTCGGCCATTCTTTATGCAGTACTTCAGAGTGATGTCATCTTGAAGCATGTTAGGTTTGAAAACCATCAGTCAAAATTACATTTGATTTATTGACAGGTATATATTGTTAAAATTTGGACATTTACATAAACACGCTCCTTTCAGACATTTTGTATCACATTCATTTTTCCTAAGTAATGTTTTCAAGGATGTCCATTCTACAAATGTGTACCAAATTTCAAGTCAATTGGAGCTACGGTTCAGGAGAAGAAGAGTATTTTTAGGTTTTCGTAAATTTTCAACGCACGGGAAAATCCATCATGGTGAAAGTTATGGGTCCTTAAGGCTTTTTTGTTCCCCATGAGGAATGAGGCATGTACACCAAGTTTCAGAAGATTTAGACAAATGGCGTGGAAATTGTATCACTTTGAATGAAAAATCACTTTGAAAATCTCTACTTTCACTTTCACTTCTCTCTTAAGATTTTTTTCTGTTTTTTTTGTGTGATTTACATAAGCATATCACAAGCAATTTTATTTGAAAGACTATCTAGGCACATAATAACACTGTATAGCTGTGACTGTTTATAACTATTTCAAAATGTAGCCTACAAGCTCACACTTTAAATGGTCAGTGCTTTGATTTTTAAATCATTAAAATAGCAACAGATCCAGTGAAAAAATGGAGTGATTGTGTTTACATGCCATTCAAAAACGTGGCATTTTACAAGGTAAGAGAGAAATAAAAAAACTTAAAATAATACCATTTGTACTTCTCAATTACTTGGGAATGTCTATGTTCAGGACCTAAGGCTAAATTGTTACTGTCTCTTTAAGAGGCTTTTATCGCATGATACGATACTTAAGGCACAGTTCAGTTTAATCTTTGAGAACTGAGAAGTATCATTATTTTCGTTTTGTGCCATGCTTGTTGCATTTGTATTCATTGTGAGATGATAAAATACAGACTGCGTGGAATGGTTGATTTTGTTCACTTGAATTTTGTGACGTGTTTCAGAAAAATAATCGCTAAGACAGAGACTGAGCACCCTGTTTATTTATTTTACAAAAGCACAAGGTTTTGTTGTTATTGTAAGTGTACACAAATAAAAGTACACATTTCATAGTTCGTAATGATGTCTTGCATGTTTCTGTATGGGCAAAAATGACGCAGTATTTTGTTTAAGTTGTTTCCGCTGTTTCGAGAGAAAAATATAGCAGGACGCCATCTGGAATAATGCCAGAATAAAATATAATTATTCCAGATTTCTTTCTCAACTGTTTGTTCACTTGAGACATAACAGACTCCTCAATATATCATGTATTTTGACACTCTGTTGTATGAAATTGTCCGCTCAGACGCTAAGCAGCAGCGTAAAGACATCGGAGTGCGTGAGTTAGACGCCGACGCTGCTCGCTGTGTCACACAAACAGCTCGCAAACATGTATTTGAGTTGTTTTGACATTTGTTGAGTTGAATAGTGTAAAATCGCTTGAATGTTCAAACAGGCAAACATTGTATACAACCGACAAACCTTCATGATGATGCGAGCAAAAATGATCTCAGCCATGGGTTTGCGTGTTGTCAGAGACAATTAAACAACATCATTCTCGGAAGTTTTGATACGCTAGGATTGATCAGCCCATCCCTACTTTCTTTAGACATATGTTTCATGTTTGTGTAAGTTTTTGTGACGTGTTTCAGAAAGATATTCGCTTAGACAAAGAGCACACGGTTTATTTTCTTTATTTTACAACAAATAAAAGTACAACTTTCATAGTTTGTGACGATGTATTAAATGTATCTGTATGTGCAAAAATAACGCAGTATTTTGTTTAAGCTGTTAACGCTGTTTCGAGAGAAAAATCTTAACAGGACACCACAGCGCATCCGTGTTGTTCACAATAATTCATAATTAAATATATTGATACCCAATTTCTTTATCAACTGTTTGTTCACTTGATACATAACAGACACCCCAATATATCATGTATTTTGGTGTATGAAATTGTCCGCTCAAACGCATGAAGCTGTGAAAGCTTAACTCTCATCGGCGCAGCGAAGCGCTAGTCGCGACGCTGCTCGCCGCTGTGTCACACAAACTGCTCGAAAACATTTATTTGAGTTGTTTTGCCTTTGTTGAGTTGAATAGTGTAAAATCGCTTGAATGTTCAAGCAGGCAACCATTGTACACAACCAACAAACCTTCGTGGAAGATGCGAGCAAAAATGATCTCACCGAGGATTGGCGTGTTGTCAGAGACAATTAAACAACATCATACTCGGAAGTTTTGATACGCTAACGCTGTCTCGATAGAGAAAAATCTAACAGGACATCACAGCGCATCACTAGACCCCTTCAATAATTCATAATTCAATATATTGATACCCGATTTCTTTATCAACTGTTTGTTCACTTGAGATATAGCAGACACCCCAATATATCATGTATTTTGGTGTATGAAATTGTCCGCTGAAACGCAAGAAGGGAAAGCTTAACTCTCATCGGCGCAGTGAACGCTAGACGCGACGCTGCTCGCCGCTGTGTCACACAAACTGCTCGAAAACATTTATTTGAGTTGTTTTGCCTTTGTTGAGTTGAATAGTGTAAAATCGCTTGAATGTTCAAACTGGAAAGCATTAAGACACACAATTGATTTGACATACCTCCATGCAGACGCAAAATGTCTTCTGTAGTCTAAGTCTGAGCTCCACCCACTAGGAGACCGAAATGCTTCATTAGAGAGATTGCTACAGAAGAGCTGCATGTGGTAGACAGAGTTACTCCAGTAGAGGGAGCCTCTTTGCTCAGCCAATGTAAGTGAATGGGATTTTACATGTGGACCATATTTGTCCAGTAGAGGGAGCACTTTTGCTCAGCCATTGTAAATCAATGGGATTTTAAAAATTTTTGATCATCTTTTGTGTGTACATTTACATAAACACGCCCATTTCAGCCATTTTGTATTGTATTCATTTTTGCTAAGTAACGCTTGGAAAGACATACATACTACACACGTGTGCCAAATTCCAAGTCAATTGGAGCTGAGGTTCAGGAGAAGAAGAGTTTTGTAGGTTTTCCAAAATTTTCACTGTACAGGAAAATCCATAATGGCAGAAGTATGGGTCCTTGAGGCTTTTTTGTTCCCCATGAGAAATGAGGCATGTTTACAAAGTTTCAGAAGATTTGGACAAATGGGGTGGAAATTATATCACTTTGAATTTTTGTTTTTGGGCGTGGCCTGTAGCGCCACCTATGGGCTGAATGTTGACCATTCTTGGTTTGGGGGTACCCGCTGGCATGGAGTATCAATGTGCCAATTTAGAAAATTTTTGACCAGTGACTTTTTGAGCTATTGGGGCTCAAGGAGAAGAATAATAATAATAATAATAATAATAATAATAATAATAATATAGCTGCAAGCAGCAATGCGGATTCCTCCTCAAAATGGCAAATCATTTAAAATTGATCAGTAGATGGTTGGGGATAAACCCTCCCAATTAAGGAATTCAAAAAACATGTCTTTGTCTGAATCCTAAACTAAACATTTTCAATGTACAGGAAAATCCATACCGACCTTATGGATCCTTGAGGCTTTTTTGTTCCCAATGAGAAATGAGGCATGTACACCAAGTTTCAGAAGAATTGGACAAATGGCGTGGAAATGGTATCACTTTGAAAATATTTTTTGGGGCGTGGCCTGTAGCGCCCCTATGGGCAAATGTGGGCCATTCTTGGTTTGTGGGTTCCTGTTGGCCTGTAGTATCAATGTACAAAATTAGAAAATATTTGACCAGAAAATGGGACTTTTGGGAATTACCTGTAGCGCCTCTAATGGCTGAATGTTGGCCATTCTTGGTTTGTGGGTTCCTGTTGGCCTGTAGTACCATTGTACCAAATTAGAACATTTTAGACCAGAAAATGGGAATTTCGGCATGGCCTGTAGCTCTCTAGGGGTGAATGTTGGCCATTCTTGGTTTGTGGGTTCCTGTTGGCCTGTAGTATCAATGTACCAAATTAGAACATTTTTGACCAGAAAACGGGAATTTTAGCGTGGCCTTTAGCTCCCTAGTGGCTTAATGTCGGCCATTCTTGGTTTGTGGGTTCCTGTTGGCCTGTAGTACCATTGTACCAAATTAGAACATTTTAGACCAGAAAATGGGAATTTCGGCATGGCCTGTAGGCTCCCTAGGGGCTTAATGTTGGCCATTCTTTATGCAGTACTTCAGAGTGATGTCATCTTGAAGCATGTTAGGTTTGAAAACCATCAGTCAAAATTACATTTGATTTATTGACACGTATATATTGTTAAAATTTGGACATTTACATAAACACGCCCTTTCAGCCATTTTGTATCGTATTCATTTTTCCTAAGTAACGTTTTCAAAGACTGTCAATTCTACACATGTGTACCAAATTTCAAGTCAATTGGAGCTACGGTTCAGGAGAAGAAGAGTTTTGTAGGTTTTCGCAAATTTTCAACGTACGGAAAAATCCATCATGGCGGAAGTTATGGGTTCTTGAGGCTTTTTGTTCCCCATGAGAAATGAGGCATGTACACCAAGTTTCAGGAGATTTGGACAAATGGCGTGGAAATGGTATCACTTTGAATATTTTTTTTTGGGCGTGGCCTGTAGCGCCACCTATGGGCGAATGTTGACCATTCTTGGTTTGGGGGTACCGCTGGCATGGAGTATCAATGTGCCAATTTAGAAAACTTTTGACCAGTGACTTTTGAGCTATTTGGGCTCAAGGAGAAGAATAATAATAATAATAATAAATATAGCTGCAAGCAGCAATGCGGATTCCTCCTCAAAATGGCAAATCATTTAAAATTGATCAGTAGATGGTTGGGGATAAACCCTCCCAATTAAGGAATTCAAAAAACATGTCTTCGTCTGATTCCTAAACAAAACATTTTCAATGTACAGGAAAATCCATACCGACCTTATGGATCCTTGAGGCTTTTTTGTTCCCAATGAGAAATGCGGCATGTACACCAAGTTTCAGAAGAATTGGACAAATGGGGTGGATATTATATCATTTTGAAAAAAAATTTTGGGGCGTGGCCTGTAGCGCCACCTATGGGCAAATGTTGGTCATTCTTGGTTTGTGGGTTCCTGTTGGCCTGTAGTATAAATGTACAAAATTAGAAAATATTTGACCAGAAAATGGGAATTTTGGAGTGGCCTGTAGCTCCCTAGGGGCTTAATGTGGGCCTTTCTTGGTTTGTGGGTTCCTGTCGGCCTGTAGAATCAATACACCAAATTAGAAAATGTTTGACCAGAAAATGGGATTTTTGGAATTACCTGTAGCTCTCTAATGGCTTAATGTTGGCCATTCGTGGTTTGTGGGTTCCTGTTGGCATGTAGTATCAGTGTACCAAATTAGAACATTTTTGACCAGAAAATGGGAATTTTGGCATGGCCTGTATGCTCCCTAGGGGTGAATGTTGTCCATTCTTGGTTTGTGGGTTCCTGTCTGCCTGTAGTATCAATGTACCAAATTAAAAAAAATTTGACCAGAAAACGGAATTTTGGCGTGGCCTTTAGCGCTCCTAGTGGCTTAATGTCGGCCATTCTTGGTTTGTGGGTTCCTGTTGGCCTGTAGTACCATTGTACCAAATTAGAACATTTTAGACCAGAAAATGGGAATTTCGACATGGCCTGTAGCGCCTCTAGGGGCTTAATGTCGGCCATTCTTTACGCAGTACTTCAGAGTGATGTCATCTTGAAGCATGTTAGGTTTGAAAACCATCAGTCAAAATTACATTTGATTTATTGACAGGTATATATTGTTAAAATTTGGACATTTACATAAACACGCTCCTTTCAGACATTTTGTATCACATTCATTTTTCCTAAGTAATGTTTTCAAGGATGTCCATTCTACAAATGTGTACCAAATTTCAAGTCAATTGGAGCTACGGTTCAGGAGAAGAAGAGTATTTTTAGGTTTTCGCAAATTTTCAACGTACGGGAAAATCCATCATGGTGAAAGTTATGGGTCCTTAAGGCTTTTTTGTTCCCCATGAGGAATGAGGCATGTACACCAAGTTTCAGAAGATTTAGACAAATGGCGTGGAAATTGTATCACTTTGAATGAAAAATCACTTTGAAAATCTCTACTTTCACTTTCACTTCTCTCTTAAGATTTTTTTTCTGTTTTTTTGTGTGATTTACATAAGCATATCACAAGCAATTTTATTTGAAAGACTATCTAGGCACATAATAACACTGTATAGCTGTGACTGTTTATAACTATTTCAAAATGTAGCCTACAAGCTCACACTTTAAATGGTCAGTGCTTTGATTTTTAAATCATTAAAATAGCAACAGATCCAGTGAAAAAATGGAGTGATTGTGTTTACATGCCATTCAAAAACGTGGCATTTTACAAGGTAAGAGAGAAATAAAAAACTTAAAATAATACCATTTGTACTTCTCAATTACTTGGGAATGTCTATGTTCAGGACCTAAGGCTAAATTGTTACTGTCTCTTTAAGAGGCTTTTATCGCATGATACGATACTTAAGGCACAGTTCAGTTTAATCTTTTGAGAACTGAGAAGTATCATTATTTTCGTTTTGTGCCATGCTTGTTGCATTTGTATTCATTGTGAGATGATAAAATACAGACTGCGTGAATGGTTGATTTTGTTCACTTGAATTTTGTGACGTGTTTCAGAAAAATAATCGCGAAGACAGAGACTGAGCACCCTGTTTATTTATTTTACAAAAGCACAAGGTTTTGTTGTTATTGTAAGTGTACACAAATAAAAGTACACATTTCATAGTTCAGTAATGATGTCTTGCATGTTTCTGTATGGGCAAAAATGACGCAGTATTTTGTTTAAGTTGTTTCCGCTGTTTCGAGAGAAAAATATAGCAGGACGTCATCTGGAATAATGCCAGAATAAAATATAATTATTCCAGATTTCTTTCTCAACTGTTTGTTCACTTGAGACATAACAGACTCCTCAATATATCATGTATTTTGACACTCTGTTGTATGAAATTGTCCGCTCAGACGCAAGCAGCAGCGAAAGACATCGGAGTGCGTGAGTTAGACGCGACGCTGCTCGCTGTGTCACACAAACAGCTCGCAAACATGTATTTGAGTTGTTTTGACATTTGTTGAGTTGAATAGTGTAAAATCGCTTGAATGTTCAAACAGGCAAACATTGTATACAACCGACAAACCTTCATGATGATGCGAGCAAAATGATCTCGCCTGCGGTTTGCGTGTTGTCAGAGACAATTAAACAACATCATTCTCGGAAGTTTTGATACGTTAGGATTGATCAGCCCATCCCTACTTTCTTTAGACATATGTTTCATGTTTGTGTAAGTTTTTGTGACGTGTTTCAGAAAGATATTCGCTTAGACAAAGAGCACACGGTTTATTTTCTTTATTTTACAACAAATAAAAGTACAACTTTCATAGTTTGTGACGATGTATTAAATGTATCTGTATGTGCAAAAATAACGCAGTATTTTGTTTAAGCTGTTAACGCTGTTTCGAGAGAAAAATCTTAACAGGACACCACAGCGGCATCCGTGTTGTTCACAATAATTCATAATTAAATATATTGATACCCAATTTCTTTATCAACTGTTTGTTCACTTGATACATAACAGACACCCCAATATATCATGTATTTTGGTGTATGAAATTGTCCGCTCAAACGCATGAAGCTGTGAAAGCGTAACTCTCATCGGCGCGCGAAGCGCTAGTCGCGACGCTGCTCGCTCGCTGTGTCACACAAACTGCTCGAAAACATTTATTTGAGTTGTTTTGCCTTTGTTGAGTTGAATAGTGTAAAATCGCTTGAATGTTCAAGCAGGCAACCATTGTACACAACCAACAAACCTTCGTGGAAGATGCGAGCAAAATGATCTCGCCTCGAGGATTGCGTGTTGTCAGAGACAATTAAACAACATCATACTCGGAAGTTTTGATACGCTAACGCTGTCTCGATAGAGAAAAATCTAACAGGACATCACAGCGGCATCACTAGACCCCTTCAATAATTCATAATTCAATATATTGATACCCGATTTCTTTATCAACTGTTTGTTCACTTGAGATATAGCAGACACCCCAATATATCATGTATTTTGGTGTATGAAATTGTCCGTTGAAACGCAAGAAGGGAAAGCTTAACTCTCATCGGCGCATGAACGTTAGACGCCGACGCTGCTCGCTCGCTGTGTCACACAAACTGCTCGAAAACATTTATTTGAGTTGTTTTGCCTTTGTTGAGTTGAATAGTGTAAAATCGCTTGAATGTTCAAACTGGAAAGCATTAAGACACACAATTGATTTGACATACCTCCGTGCAGACGCAAAATGTCTTCTGTAGTCTAAGTCTGAGCTCCACCCACTAGGAGACCGAAATGCTTCATTAGAGAGATTGCTACAGAAGAGCTGCATGTGGTAGACAGAGTTACTCCAGTAGAGGGAGCCTCTTTGCTCAGCCAATGTAAGTGAATGGGATTTTACATGTGGACCATATTTGTCCAGTAGAGGGAGCACTTTTGCTCAGCCATTGTAAATCAATGGGATTTTAAAAATTTTTGATCATCTTTTGTGTGTACATTTACATAAACACGCCCATTTCAGCCATTTTGTATTGTATTCATTTTTGCTAAGTAACGTTTGGAAAGACATACATACTACACACGTGTGCCAAATTCCAAGTCAATTGGAGCTGAGGTTCAGGAGAAGAAGAGTTTTGTAGGTTTTCCAAAATTTTCACTGTACAGGAAAATCCATAATGGCAGAAGTATGGGTCCTTGAGGCTTTTTGTTCCCCATGAGAAATGAGGCATGTTTACAAAGTTTCAGAAGATTTGGACAAATGGGGTGGAAATTATATCACTTTGAATTTTTGTTTTTGGGCGTGGCCTGTAGCGCCACCTATGGGCGAATGTTGACCATTCTTGGTTTGGGGGTACCCGTTGGCATGGAGTATCAATGTGCCAATTTAGAAAATTTTTGACCAGTGACTTTTTGAGCTATTGGGGCTCAAGGAAGAATAATAATAATAATAATAATAATAATAATAATAATAATAATAATAATAAAACCGACAAATACAATAGATTCCCTCCTACGGAGGAATCTAATAATAATAATAATAATAATAATAATAATAATAATAATAAAACCGACAAATACAATAGATTCCTCCTTACGGAGGAATCTAATAAAACCATCAATTACAATAGATTCCTCCTACGGAGGAATCTAATAATAATAATAATAATAATAATAATAATAATAATAAAACCATCAATTACAATAGATTCCCTCCTACGGAGGAATCTAATAATAATAATAATAATAATAATAATAATAATAATAATAATAATAAAACCGACAAATACAATAGATTCCTCCTTACGGAGGAATCTAATAATAATAATAATAAAACCATCAATTACAATAGATTCCTCCTACGGAGGAATCTAATAAAACCATCAATTACAATAGATTCCTCCTACGGAGGAATCTAATAATAATAATAATAATAATAATAATAATAATAATAAAACCGTCAATTACAATAGATTCCCTCCTACGGAGGAATCTAATAAAACCATCAATTACAATAGATTCCCTCCTACGGAGGAATCTAATAATAATAATAATAATAATAATAATAATAAAACCGACAAATACAATAGATTCCCTCCTTACGGAGGAATCTAATAATAAAACCATCAATTACAATAGATTCCCTCCTACGGAGGAATCTAATAATAATAATAATAATAATAATAATAATAATAATAAAAAACCGACAAATACAATAGATTCCCTCCTTACGGAGGAATCTAATAATAATAATAAAACCATCAATTACAATAGATTCCCTCCTACGGAGGAATCTAATAATAATAATAAAACCGACAAATACAATAGATTCCCTCCTTACGGAGGAATCTAATAATAATAATAATAATAAAACCGTGAAATACAATAGATTCCCTCCTTACGGAGGAATCTAATAATAATAATAATAATAATAAAACCGACAAATACAATAGATTCCCTCCTTACGGAGGAATCTAATAATAAAACCGACAAATACAATAGATTCCCTCCTTACGGAGGAATCTAATAATAATAAAACTGTCAAATACAATAGATTCCCTCCTTATGGAGGAATCTAATAATAAATATAGCTGCAAGCATCAATGCGGATTCCTCCTCAAAATGGCAAATCATTTAAAATTGATCAGTAGAGGGTTGGGGATAAACCCTCCCAATTAAAGGTGGGGTATGTGATTTGCAAAACGGCCGGCAGATTTTGAAAATACACAACTCATAAGGTCCTACCTTCTCTCCTCCAATGCTGGCCCTGACTCCACCCATTCGAAAAACATGGACGCTCAATCATGCACTGAGCGAAATCTCAGATCTTGAGAGCGAGCCAAGCTAGCATAGGTTGGAGTTTCTGCATGACGTCACCATTTACCTGCTAAGACCGTCAACATGGCACAACATTCAGCAGTAAGTTGCACCAGATATTATTAACATTCAACAGTCACATAAATCATTAGTATTGTTAGAAAATTTATGTTTTTGAAATGTAAATATATTGGACGTCCTGGTTGTCACCGAAGTTTATGGCTAAATATAGGGCTGACCGATATAACGTTATCAGATGAGATTGTTATGCGCATATCGTCAGTAAAGACAGTTCCCTGATTAAATA
>NW_026265456.1:10000-11000 GCF_025860055.1 Xyrauchen texanus | reverse complement strand
GCCTCTCTTCTTTTTGTCAGCCCACTTCTCCTGTGGTTTCGATGTACATTAGACTGCATTCGCACAACTGCCAATTGAAGATCTTTCTCCCCCCTCACCTTGACTTTGTCTTTCTTTGTCAGCAGCTGTTCCTCTGCGTGTCCAGCGTGTGCCAGGGTGGAGGTCAATCGCTCTTCCATTCAATGTAACTTGCTCTCTCTGCTTGTGCGATCTCAGGTCTCAGAAAAAAGTTCATTCAGGTCTCCTTCACTGTCAGAGTCGGGCGCTTGTGGTGCTTATCTTCTGGGCGGAGAGCAGTCGAGGTCAGGGTTCAGCTTCAGGGCTTTCAGCTCTGCCACGGGATAGTGATGATTGTATGCCGGCACAATTGTCGTTGCATGTGGGGAAACACAAGCATACTTTAAAAAAAAAAAATACAAAATGTTCTGGTGGTGCTGACACACAAACAGATCTTTGACACATTTTATTTTAGTTTTTTTACTTCACTTTTCAATCCTACATGCTAATTCTTTCTGCATTTGCTTTTGTTCTCTTCTATCTGCTTAGTTTTTTCCCCTACACTTTTCAATCCTACATGATAATTCTTTCTGCATTTGCTTTCCTTAAGCCAACAGCCCAATGTCTGTTCACATTATCAAATTTCACACATGTTGAATGCAGCCACAACTCTGTTTCGTGCGCTGCCCTGTCCCACTGATTCTCGCACCACTCTCAGTGCTCCCTCCCCTGGGGAAATCATGGTATTTGATCAGTTTCTCTATGTCCTGCATACATTTTCTCCTATAGTTTTTTCTAATTTTACAGAAAACCGGTGTATCAAATTTGGCAAGCTTGCTTTGAGATTTCCCCATACTGGCTGTTTCTGTTCCTCCGTGGATTTACCGTTCGACGCACGTCTTATAATCTGTCGGACGTCTCCAACAGATCTGATTTCTTAACCCAAGATCAGTTAAGGGTGCACTCCCTAGTGCTTTGTTAATTACGGTTTGCTCAAAATCTT
>NW_026265456.1:0-5000 GCF_025860055.1 Xyrauchen texanus | reverse complement strand
TGAAAACAATGAATGAGAACACGAACGCTAACAGGGAGACTGTGGAGCTACAAAAGGGACAAAAATGGTAAACAAAGGGGCAACGGTGAAACAAGACGAGGTATGCCTAACAGAGCCCTCCCTCAAGGATCGGATTCCAGACGATCCAAAAAAGAAACAAATAAAAAAACACCAGGAGCAGACGGGCAGACCAGGGGGGGCACGAGAGCAGGCAGGAAGTCCAAGGGGGCACAGAGGGCAGGCAGGAAGTTCAGGGGGGCACAAAGGGCAGGCAGGAAGTCCAAGGGGGCACAGAGGGCAGGCAGGAGGTCCAAGGGGGCACAAAGGGCAGGAAGGAAGTCCAGGGGGGCACAAAGGGCAGGCAGGAAGTCCAAGGGGGCACAGAGGGCAGGCAGGAAGTCCAAGGGGGCACAGAGGGCAGGCAGGGAGTCCAAGGGGGCACAGAGGGCAGGCAGGGAGTCCAGGGGGGGGCACACAGGGCAGGCAGGAAGTCCTGGGGGGCACAAAGGGCAAGGACAGGTTCAGGTGGTCTGGGAGCTGGCCACAGGGCAGGGACCAGTTCAGGAGGCCTGGGAGCTGGCCACAGGGCAAGGATAGGTTCAGGAGGCCTGGGAGCTGGCCACAGGGCAAGGATAGGTTCAGGAGGCCTGGGAGGAGGCCACTGGACAGGGACTGGGTCAGGGGGCCTGGGAAGAGGCCGCAGGACCGGGACCGGGTCAGGAGGCCTGGGAGGAGGCCACAGGACTGGAACAGGGTCAGGAGGCCTGGGGGGAGGCCACAGGACGGGAACAGGGTCAGGAGGCTTGGGAGGAGGCCACAGGACAGGGACTGGGTCAGGGAGCCTGGGAAGAGGCCACAGGACAGGGACCGGGTCAGGGGGCCTGGGTGGAGGCCACAGGACTGGAACAGGGTCAGGAAGCCTGGGAGGAGGCCACAGGACTGGAACAGGGTCAGGAGGCTTGGGAAGAGGCCACAGGACGGGAACAGGGTCAGGGGGCCTGGGAAGAGGCCACAGGACGGGAACAGGGTCAGGGGGCCTGGGAAGAGGCCACAGGACGGGAACAGGGTCCGGAGGCCTGGGAGGAGGCCACAGGACAGGGACTGGGTCAGGAGGCCTGGGAGGAGGCCACAGGTCAGGAACAGGGTCAGGGGCCCTGGGAGGAGGCCACCGGACAGGGGCAGGTTCAGGAGGCCTGGGAGGAGGCCACAGGACTGGAACAGGGTCAGGAGGCCTGGGAGGAGGCCACAGGACAGGGACTGGGTCAGGAGGCCTGGGAGGAGGCCACAGGACAGGAACAGGGTCAGGAGGCCTGAGAGGAGGCCACAGGACAGGGGCCGGGTCAGGAGGCCTGGGAGGAGGCCACAGGTCAGGAACAGGGTCAGGGGCCCTGGGAGGAGGCCACAGGTCAGGAACAGGGTCAGGGGCCCTGGGAGGAGGCCACAGGACAGGGGCCGGGTCAGGAGGCCTGGGAGGAGGCCACAGGTCAGGAACAGGGTCAGGGTCCCTGGGAGGAGGCCCTAGAGGCGGAGACCTGGAAGGCTCTGGCGGCGGGACCGATGGAGGTGGCGCCATAGGAGGCTTTAAAGGCGGAGGCCTGGAAGGCTCTGGAGGCGGAGCCGTAGGAGGCTTGGGAAGCAGAGCCCAGGAAGGCTCAAGAGACTTGAGGGGCGGAGCTCTGGGAGGCTCGAGAGACTTGAGGAGCGGAGTCCTAGAGAGCCCGGGAGGCGGAGCCGTAGGAGGCTCGGGAGGCGGACCTGTGGGAGGCTCGTGAGGCTCCGGGAGCAGAGCCATAGGAGGCTCGGGAGGCAGGGCCGAAGGAGGTTCGGTAGGCGGGGCCGTAGGAGGCTCAGGAGGCGGAGCCATAGGATGCTCGAGAGGTGGAGCCCTAGAAAGCTCTGGAGTCTCTGGGAGCAGAGCCGTAGGAGGCTCAGGAGATGGAGCCGTAGGAGGCTCTGGAGGCTGAGCCGTAGGAGGCTCGGGAGGTTCTGGGTGCCGAGCCGTAGGAGGCTCGGGAGGCTCTGGGAGCCGAGCCATAGGAGGCTTGAGAGGCGGAGCCCCAGAAAGCTCAGAAGTCTCTGGGAGCAGAGCCGTAGGAGGCTCGGGAGGTGGAGCCATAGGAGGCTCTGGAGGTGGAGCCGTAGGAGGCTCGGGAGGCGGAGCCATAGGAGGCTCGGGAGGCGGAGCCATAGGAGGCTCGGGGAGAAGGGCCGTGGAAGGCTCGAGGGGCTCAAGAGGCTGGAGGGGCGGAGCCCTGGAAGGCTCGAGAGGCTTGAGAGGTGGAGCTCTGGGAAGCTCGGAGGGCGGAGCTCTGGAAAGCTCGGGAAGCTCGGAAGGCAGAGCTCTGGACAGCTCAGAAGGCAGAGCGCTGGAAAGCTCGGAGGGCGGAGCTCTGGAAAGCTCGGAGGGCGGAGCTCTGGGAAGCTCAGGAAACTCAGAAGGCAGGGTTCTAGGAAGCTCGGAGGGTGGAGCTCTGGAAAGCTCGGAAGGCGGAGCTCTGGAAAGCTCGGAAGGCGGAGCCTGGAAAGCTCGGAAGGCGGAGCCTGGAAAGCTCGGATGGCGGAGCTCTGGAAAGCTTGGAGGGCGGAGCTCTGGGAAGCTCAGGAAGCTCGGAAGACAGGGTTCTAGGAAGCTCGGAGGGCGGAGCTCTGGAAAGCTCGGAAGGCGGAGCTCTGGAAAGCTCGGGGGGTACTGGCTCTTGGACGGTCATGGCCACCGGTGCCGGCTCTCGGACGGTCATGGCTATTGGCGCTGGCTCTTGGACGGTCATGGCTACTGGCACTGGGACGGACAAGACCACAGGCACTGGCTCAAGGGCGGTCGAGGCTACAGACGCTGGCTCACTGACGTCGGAGGCTACAGGCGCTGGCTCACTGACGTCGGAGGCTACAGGCACTGGCTCACTGACGTCGGAGGCTACAGGCACTGGCTCACTGACGTCGGAGGTTACAGGCGCTGGCTCACTGACGTCAGAGGCTACAGGTGCTGACTCACTGACATCGGAGGCTACAGGCGCTGGCTCACTGACTTTGGCGGCTACAGGCGCTGGCTCGCTGATGTCAGAGGCTTCAGGCGCTGACTCACTGACGTCGGAGGCTACAGGCGCTGGCTCGCTGATGGCTGAGGCGACCGGCGCTGGCTCACTGACATCGGGGGCTAACAGCTCGCTGACCGTGGCAGGCGTGGGCTCTGGCTCGCTGACCGTGGCGGGCGTGGGCTCTGGCTCGCTGACCGTGGCAGGCGGAGACTGGAGAGCAGAAGCCTTTCTTCTTTTCCTCCTCCTCCGGGCGGATGAAGCTGGCAACGCTGGCTCATTGGCCGTGGCCGGCATGGAAAGCCTAGAGGCGGAACCCGGGATCGAGAGAGGTGGCTCCCCGGCAGCGAGCTCCCTCAAGACCAGACTCACATACTCCCTCCACGTGAGGTCTCCGGAGTCCGGCAATTCCCTCTGCCAGTGTGTTGGTAGCCCGAGCCGGTAGATGGTCTTCAGGGATGTGTTGTCGAAGCCGAGGTGGATGGCAACAGTCGAAAAGAAGTGGGAGTATTCGCGGATGGTCAAATCCGCCTGGGTCAGTTCCATAAAGTAAGCTGCTAGATCCATATTTGGTGGTCTATCGTTCTGTTACGAACAGAGGCAGCGAAGGCAGACGAGGAGAGCGGGTCTAAATGCAAGCTTACTTTATTGGAACAGATAAATGAATAAACACAAAGAAAAACCCTCAATGGGGAAATAAACACAAGACTGAGAAAACGGGCAGGGAACACATACCAGGCTAACAACATTCAACGATAGACAGCGACTGAGCAAACAGACAGGGTTTAAATACATGGACATAGGACAAAGGGCCAATGAACAAACAGAACTCGAACAGGATAACAAGGGGATAAACAGAAACCAATGGCAAATTAACGAGGGCAGGTGAAAACAATGAATGAGAACACGAACGCTAACAGGGAGACTGTGGAGCTACAAAAGGGACAAAAGTGAAAACTACGGAATTACAAAAGTGACAAAAATGGTAAACAAAGGGGCAACGGTGAAACAAGACGAGGTATGCCTAACAGATGCCCAGTGGGGTTAAACAATAATGGGCCTATGTGAAATTATTACATTTTAGGCCGCCGTGTTGGCTACGAACGATCGTTCGATCCCAAACTTTGCACACACAATCGGGTTCTTTCCACAAGAAACATATTACACTTTTCTGTGCCCAGGGGAACACATTTTATTACAGTAATAATATGCTTAATATAGTCTACTTATATTAAGCCTCTGTGAAATGAGTAAGTCAAGACCTAGAGAAACTTGTGCATGCTTTCATCACCAGCAGGGTGGATTATTGTAATGGACTCCTCACTGGCCTTACCAAAAAGACCATAAGACAGTTGCAGCTCATACAGAATGCTGCTGCCAGGATTCTGAGCAGAACCAGAAAATATGAACATATCACACCAGTCCTCAGGTCTTTACACTGGCTCCCAGTTACATTTAGGATTGATTTTAAAGTATTATTACTGGTATATAAATCACTCAATGGGCTAGGAACTCAATATATTGCAGATATGCTCACTGAATATAAACCCAACAAATCACTCTTGATGATTAGGATCACATCAGCTAGAAATACTAAGGGTTCACTCTAAGCAAGGAGAGTCTGCTTTTAGCTATTATGCCAGCCGCAGCTGGAACCAGCTTCCAGAAGAGATCAGATGTGCTCCTACAGTAGTCACATTCAAATCCAGACTCAAAACACATCTGTTTAGCTGTGCATTTACTGAATGAGCACTGTGCCACTGTGTGTCCAACTGTTTGTACTGTATTTTATTTTATTTGTTTCAATTATTCTTATTTTTTTTTATTCTTATTTTAATCTCTTCTATGTAAAGCACTTTGAATTACCATTGTGTATGCAATGTGCTATATAAATAAACTTGCCTTGCATTGCCAAGTTTTAGGCCACCGTGTTGGCTACGAACGAGCGATTGTTCCCAAACTTTGTAC
>NW_026265455.1:0-11000 GCF_025860055.1 Xyrauchen texanus | reverse complement strand
TGTTGCCAAAGCATTGAGTAATAAACACATTACAAACATAAAAACAACAACATGTATATACAAGAAATAAATAATAATGATAATAAAATAAAATCCAAATGACAAAGTAAAATATAGCTGCAAGCAGCAATGCGGATTCCTCCTCAAAATGGCAAATCATTTAAAATTGATCAGTAGAGGGTTGGGGTTAAACCCTCTCAATGGATGAATCCAAAAACCACGTATTTCTGTCTGAATCCTAAACGAAATATTTTCAGTGTACAGAAAAATCCATCAATACAGACCTTATGGATCCTTGAGGCTTTTTTGTTCCCAATGAGAAATGAGGCATGTACACCAAGTTTCAGAAGAATTCGTTAAATGGCGTGGAAATGGTATCACTTTGAAAATATTTTTTGGGATGTGGCCTGTAGCGCCACCTATGGGCAAATGTGGGCCATTCTTGGTTTGTGGGTTCCTGTTGGCCTGTAGTATCAATGTACAAAATTAGAAAATATTTGACCAGAAAATGGGAATTTTGAGTGGCCTGTAGTGCTCCCTAGGGGCTGAATGTGGGCCATTCTTGGTTTGTGGGTTCCTGTCGGCCTATAGAATCAATGTACCAAATTAGAAAATGTTTGACCAGAAAATGGGAATTTTGGCATGGCCTTTAGCACCCCTAAGGGCTGAATGTGGGCCATACTTGGTTTGTGGGTTCCTGTTGGCCTGTAGTATCAATGTACCAAATTAGAACATTTTTGACCAGAAAATGGGAATTTCTACGTGGCCTGTAGCGCCTCCTAAGGGCTGAATGTTGGCCATTCTTTGCGCAGTATTTCAGAGTGATGTCATCTTGAAGCATGTTAGGTTTGAAAACCATCAGTCAAAATTACATTTGATTTATTGACACATATATATTGTTAAAATTTGGACATTTACATAAACACGCCCTTTCAGCCATTTTGTATCGTATTCATTTTTCCTAAGTAACGCTTTCAAGGATGTCCATTCTACACATGTGTACCAAATGTCAAGTCAATTGGAGCTACGGTTCAGGAGAAGAAGAGTTTTGTAGGTTTTCGCAAATTTTCAACGCACGGGAAAATCCATCATGGCGGAAGTTATGGGTTCTTGAGGCTTTTTGTTCCCCATGAGGAATGAGGCATGTACACCAAATTTCAGAAGATTTGGACAAATGGCGTGGAAATTGTATCACTTTGAATTTTGTTTTTTTGGGCGTGGCCTGTAGCGCCACCTATGGGCGAATGTGGGCCATTCTTGGTTTGTGGGTACCCGTTGGCATGGAGTATCAATGTGCCAATTTAGAAAATTTTTGACCAGTGACTTTTTGAGCTATTTGGGCTCAAGGAGAAGAATAATAATAATAATAATAAATATAGCTGCAAGCAGCAATGCGGATTCCTCCTCAAAATGGCAAATCATTTAAAATTGATCAGTAGATGGTTGGGGATAAACCCTCCCAATTAAGGAATTCAAAAAACATGTCTTTGTCTGAATCCTAAACTAAACATTTTCAATGTACAGGAAAATCCATACCGACCTTATGGATCCTTGAGGCTTTTTGTTCCCAATGAGAAATGGGGCATGTACACCAAGTTTCAGAAGAATTGGACAAATGGCGTGGAAATGGTATCACTTTGAAAATATTTTTTGGGGCGTGGCCTGTAGCACCACCTATGGTCGAATGTGGGCCATTCTTGGTTTGTGGGTTCCTGTTGGCCTGTAGTATCAATGTACAAAATTAGAAAATATTTGACCAGAAAATGGGAATTTTGGAGTGGCCTGTAGCGCCCCTAGGGGCTGAAGGTGGGCCATTCTTGGTTTGTGGGTTCCTTTTGGCCTGTAGAATCAATGTACCAAATTAGAAAATGTTTGACCAGAAAATGGGACTTTTGGGAATTACCTGTAGCGCTCCCTAATGGCTTAATGTTGGCCATTCTTGGTTTGTGGGTTCCTGTTGGCCTGTAGTACCATTGTACCAAATTAGAACATTTTAGACCAGAAAATGGGAATTTCGGCATGGCCTGTAGCTCTCCTAGGGGTGAATGTTGGCCATTCTTGGTTTGTGGGTTCCTGTTGGCCTGTAGTACCATTGTACAAAATTAGAAAATATTTGACCAGAAAATGGGAATTTTGGAGTGGCCTGTAAGCTCCCTAGGGGCTTAAGGTGGGCCATTCTTGGTTTGTGGGTTCCTTTTGGCCTGTAGAATCAATGTACCAAATTAGAAAATGTTTGACCAGAAAATGGGACTTTTGGGAATTACCTGTAGCGCTCCTAATGGCTGAATGTTGGCCATTCTTGGTTTGTGGGTTCCTGTTGGCCTGTAGTACCATTGTACCAAATTAGAACATTTTTGACCAGAAAATGGGAATTTTGGCATGGCCTGTAGCTCCCTAGTGGCTGAATGTCGGCCATTCTTGGTTTGTGGGTTCCTGTTGGCCTGTAGTACCATTGTACCAAATTAGAACATTTTAGACCAGAAAATGGGAATTTCGGCATGGCCTGTAGCTCCCTAGGGCTTAATGTTGGCCATTCTTTATGCAGTACTTCAGAGTGATGTCATCTTGAAGCATGTTAGGTTTGAAAACCATCAGTCAAAATTACATTTGATTTATTGACACGTATATATTGTTAAAATTTGGACATTTACATAAACACGCCCTTTCAGCCATTTTGTATCGTGATTCATTTTTCCTAAGTAACGTTTTCAAAGACTTCAATTCTACACATGTGTACCAAATTTCAAGTCAATTGGAGCTACGGTTCAGGAGAAGAAGAGTTTTGTAGGTTTTCGCAAATTTTCAACGTACGGAAAAATCCATCATGGCGGAAGTTATGGGTTCTTGAGGCTTTTTGTTCCCCATGAGAAATGAGGCATGTACACCAAGTTTCAGGAGATTTGGACAAATGGCGGGAAATGGTATCACTTTGAAAATATTTTTTTGGGCGTGGCCTGTAGCGCCACCTATGGGCTGAATGTTGACCATTCTTGGTTTGGGGGTACCCGTTGGCATGGACTATCAATGTGCCAATTTAGAAAACTTTTGACCAGTGACTTTTTGAGCTATTTGGGCTCAAGGAGAATAATAATAATAATAATAATAATAAATATAGCTGCAAGCAGCAATGCGGATTCCTCCTCAAAATGGCAAATCATTTCAAATTGATCAGTAGAGGGTTGGGGTTAAACCCTCTCAATGGATGAATCCAAAAACATGTATTTCTGTCTGAATCCTAAACTAAACATTTTCAGTCTACAGGAAAATCCATCATACCTTATGGATCCTTGAGGCTTTTTGTTCCCAATGAGAAATGAGGCATGTACACCAAGATTCAAAAGAATTGGTTAAATGGCGTGGAAATGGTATCACTTTGAAAATATTTTTTGGGGCGTGGCCTGTAGCCTCCTATGGGCAAATGTGGGTCATTCTTGGTTTGTGGGTTCCTGTTGGCCTGTAGTATCAATGTACATAATTAGAAAATATTTGACCAGAAAATGGGACTTTTGAGAATTACCTGTAGCGCCTCTAGGGGTGAATGTTGGCCATTCTTGGTTTGAGGGTTCCTGTTGACCTGTAGTATCAATGTACCAAATTAGAACATTTTTGACCATAAAATGGGAATTTCAAGGTGGCCTCTAGTGCTCCCTAGGGGCTTAATGTTGGCCATTCTTTGTTTGTGGGTTCCTGTTGGCCAGTAGTATCAATGTACCATATTAGAAAATTTTTGACCAGAAAACGAAATTTTGGGAGTGGCCTGTAGCTCTCTAATGGCTAAATGTGGGCCATACTTGGTTTGTGGGTTCCTGTTGGCCTGTAGTATCAATGTACCAAATTATAACTTTTTTGACCAGAAAATGGGAATTTCGGCTTGGCCTCTAGCACCACCTAGTGGTGAATGTCGGTCATTCTTGGTTTGTGGATTCCTTTTGGCCTGTACTATTAATGTACCAAATTAGAACATTTTTGACCAGAAAATGGGAATTTCGGCATGGCCTGTAGTGCTCCCTAGGGCTTAATGTTGGCCATTCTTGGTTTGAGGGTTCCTGTTGACCTGCAGTATCAATGTACCAAATTAGAACGCTTTTGACCAGAAAACTAAATTTTGGAGTAGCCTGTAGCTCCCTAAGGGCTTAATGTGGGCCACACTTGGTATGTGGGTTCCTGTTGGCCTGTAGTATCAAAGTACCAAATTAGAAAATTTTTGACCAGAAAATGGGAATTTTGGCTTGTCCTGTAGTGCTCCCTAGTGGCTTAATGTCGGTCATTCTTGGTTTGTGGATTCCTGTTGGCCTGTACTATTCTTGTACCGAATTAGAACATTTTTGACCAGAAAATGGGAATATTGGCTTGTCCTGTAGTGCCCCTAGTGGCGTATGTCGGTCATTCTTGGTTTGTGGATTCCTATTGGCCTGTACTATTAATTTACCAAATTAGAACATTTTTGACCAGAAAATGGGAATTTTGGCATGGCCATTCTTTGCACAGTACTTCAGAGTGATGTCATCTTTAAGCATGTTAGGTTTGAAAACCATCAGTCAAAATTACATTTGATTTATTGACACGTATATATTGTTAAAATTTGGACATTTACATAAACACCTCTTTCAGCCATTTTGTATCGTGATTCATTTTTCCTAAGTAACGCTTTCAAGGATGTCCATTCTACACATGTGTACCAAATTTCAAGTCAATTGGAGCTACGGTTCAGGAGAAGAAGAGTTTTGTAGGTTTTCGCAAATTTTCAACGCACGGGAAAATCCATCATGGCGAAGTTATGGGTTCTTGAGGCTTTTTGTTCCCCATGAGGAATGAGGCATGTACACCAAATTTCAGAAGATTTGGACAAATGGCGTGGAAATTGTATCACTTTGAATTTTGTTTTTTGGGCGTGGCCTGTAGCGCCACCTATGGGCGAATGTGGGCCATTCTTGGTTTGGGGGTACCCGCTGGCATGGAGTATCAATGTGCCAATTTAGAAAATTTTTGACCAGTGAATTTTTGAGCTATTGGGGCTCAAGGAGAAGAATAATAATAATAATAAATATAGCTGCAAAGCAGCAATGCGGATTCCTCCTCAAAATGGCAAATCATTTAAAATTGATCAGTAGATGGTTGGGGATAAACCCTCCCAATTAAGGAATTCAAAAAACATGTCTTCGCCTGATTCCTAAACAAAACATTTTCAATGTACAGGAAAATCCATACCGACCTTATGGATCCTTGAGGCTTTTTGTTCCCAATGAGAAATGCGGCATGTACACCAAGTTTCAGAAGAATTGGACAAATGGGGTGGATATTATATCATTTTGAAAAAAAATTTGGGGCGTGGCCTGTAGCGCCACCTATGGGCAAATGTTGGTCATTCTTGGTTTGTGGGTTCCTGTTGGCCTGTAGTATAAATGTACAAAATTAGAAAATATTTGACCAGAAAATGGGAATTTTGGAGTGGCCTGTAGCTCCCTAGGGGCTTAATGTGGGCCTTTCTTGGTTTGTGGGTTCCTGTCGGCCTGTAGAATCAATACACCAAATTAGAAAATGTTTGACCAGAAAATGGGATTTTTGGAATTACCTGTAGCTTCCTAATGGCTTAATGTTGGCCATTCGTGGTTTGTGGGTTCCTGTTGGCATGTAGTATCAGTGTACCAAATTAGAACATTTTTGACCAGAAAATGGGAATTTTGGCATGGCCTGTAGCTCCCTAGGGGTGAATGTTGTCCATTCTTGGTTTGTGGGTTCCTGTCTGCCTGTAGTATCAATGTACCAAATTAAAAAAAATTTGACCAGAAAACGGAATTTTGGCGTGGCCTTTAGCTCCCTAGTGGCTTAATGTCGGCCATTCTTGGTTTGTGGGTTCCTGTTGGCCTGTAGTACCATTGTACCAAATTAGAACATTTTAGACCAGAAAATGGGAATTTCGACATGGCCTGTAGCTTCCTAGGGGCTTAATGTCGGCCATTCTTTATGCAGTACTTCAGAGTGATGTCATCTTGAAGCATGTTAGGTTTGAAAACCATCAGTCAAAATTACATTTGATTTATTGACAGGTATATATTGTTAAAATTTGGACATTTACATAAACACTCCTTTCAGACATTTTGTATCACATTCATTTTTCCTAAGTAATGTTTTCAAGGATGTCCATTCTACAAATGTGTACCAAATTTCAAGTCAATTGGAGCTACGGTTCAGGAGAAGAAGAGTATTTTTAGGTTTTCGTAAATTTTCAACGTACGGGAAAATCCATCATGGTGAAAGTTATGGGTCCTTAAGGCTTTTTTGTTCCCCATGAGGAATGAGGCATGTACACCAAGTTTCAGAAGATTTAGACAAATGGCGTGGAAATTGTATCACTTTGAATGAAAAATCACTTTGAAAATCTCTACTTTCACTTTCACTTCTCTCTTAAGATTTTTTTTCTGTTTTTTTGTGTGATTTACATAAGCATATCACAAGCAATTTTATTTGAAAGACTATCTAGGCACATAATAACACTGTATAGCTGTGACTGTTTATAACTATTTCAAAATGTAGCCTACAAGCTCACACTTTAAATGGTCAGTGCTTTGATTTTTAAATCATTAAAATAGCAACAGATCCAGTGAAAAAATGGAGTGATTGTGTTTACATGCCATTCAAAAACGTGGCATTTTACAAGGTAAGAGAGAAATAAAAAACTTAAAATAATACCATTTGTACTTCTCAATTACTTGGGAATGTCTATGTTCAGGACCTAAGGCTAAATTGTTACTGTCTCTTTAAGAGGCTTTTATCGCATGATACGATACTTAAGGCACAGTTCAGTTTAATCTTTTGAGAACTGAGAAGTATCATTATTTTCGTTTTGTGCCATGCTTGTTGCATTTGTATTCATTGTGAGATGATAAAATACAGACTGCGTGGAATGGTTGATTTTGTTCACTTGAATTTTGTGACGGTTTCAGAAAAATAATCGCAAGACAGAGACTGAGCACCCTGTTTATTTATTTTACAAAAGCACAAGGTTTTGTTGTTATTGTAAGTGTACACAAATAAAAGTAAACATTTCATAGTTCGTAATGATGTCTTGCATGTTTCTGTATGGGCAAAAATGACGCAGTATTTTGTTTAAGTTGTTTCCGCTGTTTCGAGAGAAAATATAGCAGGACGCCATCTGAATAATGCCAGAATAAAATATAATTATTCCAGATTTCTTTCTCAACTGTTTGTTCACTTGAGACATAACAGACTCCTCAATATATCATGTATTTTGACACTCTGTTGTATGAAATTGTCCGCTCAGACGCTAGCAGCAGCGTAAAGACATCGGAGTGCGTGAGTTAGACGCGACGCTGCTCGCTGTGTCACACAAACAGCTCGCAAACATGTATTTGAGTTGTTTTGACATTTGTTGAGTTGAATAGTGTAAAATCGCTTGAATGTTCAAACAGGCAAACATTGTATACAACCGACAAACCTTCATGATGATGCGAGCAAAAATGATCTCGCCATGGGTTTAGCGTGTTGTCAGAGACAATTAAACAACATCATTCTCGGAAGTTTTGATAATGCTAGGATTGATCAGCCCATCCCTACTTTCTTTAGACATATGTTTCATGTTTGTGTAAGTTTTTGTGACGTGTTTCAGAAAGATATTCGCTTAGACAAAGAGCACACGGTTTATTTTCTTTATTTTACAACAAATAAAAGTACAACTTTCATAGTTTGTGACGATGTATTAAATGTATCTGTATGTGCAAAAATAACGCAGTATTTTGTTTAAGCTGTTAACGCTGTTTCGAGAGAAAAATCTTAACAGGACACCACAGCGCATCCGTGTTGTTCACAATAATTCATAATTAAATATATTGATACCCAATTTCTTTATCAACTGTTTGTTCACTTGATACATAACAGACACCCCAATATATCATGTATTTTGGTGTATGAAATTGTCCGCTCAAACGCATGAAGCTGTGAAAGCTTAACTCTCATCGGGCGCAGCGAAGCGCTAGTCGCGACGCTGCTCGCCGCTGTGTCACACAAACTGCTCGAAAACATTTATTTGAGTTGTTTTGCCTTTGTTGAGTTGAATAGTGTAAAATCGCTTGAATGTTCAAGCAGGCAACCATTGTACACAACCAACAAACCTTCGTGGAAGATGCGAGCAAAATGATCTCACCGAGGATTGGCGTGGTTGTCAGAGACAATTAAACAACATCATACTCGAAGTTTTGATACGCTAACGCTGTCTCGAGTAGAGAAAAATCTAACAGGACATCACAGCGCATCACTAGACCCCTTCAATAATTCATAATTCAATATATTGATACCCGATTTCTTTATCAACTGTTTGTTCACTTGAGATATAGCAGACACCCCAATATATCATGTATTTTGGTGTATGAAATTGTCCGCTGAAACGCAAGAAGGGAAAGCTTAACTCTCATCGGCGCAGTGAACGCTAGACGCCGACGCTGCTCGCCGCTGTGTCACACAAACTGCTCGAAAACATTTATTTGAGTTGTTTTGCCTTTGTTGAGTTGAATAGTGTAAAATCGCTTGAATGTTCAAACTGGAAAGCATTAAGACACACAATTGATTTGACATACCTCCATGCAGACGCAAAATGTCTTCTGTAGTCTAAGTCTGAGCTCCACCCACTAGGAGACCTAAATGCTTCATTAGAGAGATTGCTACAGAAGAGCTGCATGTGGTAGACAGAGTTACTCCAGTAGAGGGAGCCTCTTTGCTCAGCCAATGTAAGTGAATGGGATTTTACATGTGGACCATATTTGTCCAGTAGAGGGAGCACTTTTGCTCAGCCATTGTAAATCAATGGGATTTTAAAAATTTTTGATCATCTTTTGTGTGTACATTTACATAAACACGCCCATTTCAGCCATTTTGTATTGTATTCATTTTTGCTAAGTAACGCTTTGGAAAGACATACATACTACACACGTGTGCCAAATTCCAAGTCAATTGGAGCTGAGGTTCAGGAGAAGAAGAGTTTTGTAGGTTTTCCAAAATTTTCACTGTACAGGAAAATCCATAATGGCAGAAGTATGGGTCCTTGAGGCTTTTTTGTTCCCCATGAGAAATGAGGCATGTTTACAAAGTTTCAGAAGATTTGGACAAATGGGGTGGAAATTATATCACTTTGAATTTTTGTTTTTGGGCGTGGCCTGTAGCGCCACCTATGGGCTAATGTTGACCATTCTTGGTTTGGGGGTACCGCTGGCATGGAGTATCAATGTGCCAATTTAGAAAATTTTTGACCAGTGACTTTTGAGCTATTGGGGCTCAAGGAGAATAATAATAATAATAATAATAATAATAATAATAATAATAATAATAATAATAAAACCACAAATACAATAGATTCCTCCTACGGAGGAATCTATAAATATAGCTGCAAGCAGCAATGCGGATTCCTCCTCAAAATGGCAAATCATTTCAAATTGATCAGTAGAGGGTTGGGGTTAAACCCTCTCAATGGATGAATCCAAAAACATGTATTTCTGTCTGAATCCTAAACTAAACATTTTCAGTCTACAGGAAAATCCATCATACCTTATGGATCCTTGAGGCTTTTTGTTCCCAATGAGAAATGAGGCATGTACACCAAGATTCAAAAGAATTGGTTAAATGGCGTGGAAATGGTATCACTTTGAAAATATTTTTTGGGGCGTGGCCTGTAGCCTCCTATGGGCAAATGTGGGTCATTCTTGGTTTGTGGGTTCCTGTTGGCCTGTAGTATCAATGTACATAATTAGAAAATATTTGACCAGAAAATGGGACTTTTGGGAATTACCTGTAGCGCCCCTAGGGGTGAATGTTGGCCATTCTTGGTTTGAGGGTTCCTGTTGACCTGTAGTATCAATGTACCAAATTAGAACATTTTTGACCATAAAATGGGAATTTCAAGTGGCCTCTAGTGCTCCCTAGGGCTTAATGTTGGCCATTCTTTGTTTGTGGGTTCCTGTTGGCCAGTAGTATCAATGTACCATATTAGAAAATTTTTGACCAGAAAACGAAATTTTGGGAGTGGCCTGTAGCTCTCTAATGGCTTAATGTGGGCCATACTTGGTTTGTGGGTTCCTGTTGGCCTGTAGTATCAATGTACCAAATTATAACTTTTTTGACCAGAAAATGGGAATTTCGGCTTGGCCTCTAGCTCACCTAGTGGTGAATGTCGGTCATTCTTGGTTTGTGGATTCCTTTGGCCTGTACTATTAATGTACCAAATTAGAACATTTTTGACCAGAAAATGGGAATTTCGGCATGGCCTGTAGTGCTCCCTAGGGGCTTAATGTTGGCCATTCTTGGTTTGAGGGTTCCTGTTGACCTGCAGTATCAATGTACCAAATTAGAACGCTTTTGACCAGAAAACTAAATTTTGGAGTAGCCTGTAGCTACTCTAAGGGCTTAATGTGGGCCACACTTGGTATGTGGGTTCCTGTTGGCCTGTAGTATCAAAGTACCAAATTAGAAAATTTTTGACCAGAAAATGGGAATTTTGGCTTGTCCTGTAGTGCTCCCTAGTGGCTTAATGTCGGTCATTCTTGGTTTGTGGATTCCTGTTGGCCTGTACTATTCTTGTACCTAATTAGAACATTTTTGACCAGAAAATGGGAATTTTGGCTTGTCCTGTAGTGCCCCTAGTGGCTTATGTCGGTCATTCTTGGTTTGTGGATTCCTGTTGGCCTGTACTATTAATTTACCAAATTAGAACATTTTTGACCAGAAAATGGGAATTTTGGCATGGCCATTCTTTGCACAGTACTTCAGAGTGATGTCATCTTTAAGCATGTTAGGTTTGAAAACCATCAGTCAAAATTACATTTGATTTATTGACACGTATATATTGTTAAAATTTGGACATTTACATAAACACTCCTTTCAGCCATTTTGTATCGTGATTCATTTTTCCTAAGTAACGCTTTCAAGGATGTCCATTCTACACATGTGTACCAAATTTCAAGTCAATTGAGCTACGGTTCAGGAGAAGAAGAGTT